>NC_090247.1:73481811-73573823 GCF_037325665.1 Littorina saxatilis
CCATCTCAGACCTGTCCTGACTTTCCCAAGGGACAAGACGATCCCTCCACGTGATAACGATTGGGCTGACCATCTCAGATCTGTCCTGCCTTTCCCATGGGACAAGACGATCCCTCCACGTGATAACGATTGGGCTGACCATCTCAGATCTGTCCTGGCTGTCCCATGGGACAAGACGATCCCTCCACGTGATAACGATTGGGCTGACCATCTCAGATCTGTCCTGCCTTTCCCATGGGACAAGACTATCCCTCCACGTGATAACGATTGGGCTGACCATCTCAGACCTGTCCTGGCTATCCCATGGGACAAGACGATCCCTCCACGTGACAACGATTGGGCTGACCATCTCAGATCTGTCCTGGCTTTCCCATGGGACAAGACGACCCCTCCACGTGACAACGATTGGGCTGACCATCTCAGATCTGTCATGGCTTTCCCATGGGACAAGACGATCCCTCCACGTGATAACGATTGGGCTGACCATCTCAGATCTGTCATGGCTTTCCCATGGGACAAGACGATCCCTCCACGTGATAACGATTGGGCTGACCATCTCAGATCTGTCCTGGCTGTCCCATGGGACAAGACGATCCCTCCACGTGATAACGATTGGGCTGACCATCTCAGACCTGTCCTGGTTTTCCCATGGGACAAGACGATCCCTCCACGTGATAACGATTGGGCTGACCATCTCAGACCTGTCCTGGCTGTCCCATGGGACAAGACGATCCCTCCACGTGACAACGATTGGGCTGACCATCTCAGATCTGTCCTGGCTGTCCCATGGGACAAGACGATCCCTCCACGTGATAACGATTGGGCTGACCATCTCAGACCTGTCCTGCCTTTCCCATGGGACAAGACGACCCCTCCACGTGATAACGATTGGGCTGACCATCTCAGACCTGTCCTGGCTATCCCATGGGACAAGACGATCCCTCCACGTGATAACGATTGGGCTGACCATCTCAGATCTGTCCTGGCTGTCCCATGGGACAAGACGATCCCTCCACGTGATAACGATTGGGCTGACCATCTCAGATCTGTCCTGGCTGTCCCATGGGACAAGACGATCCCTCCACGTGATAACGATTGGGCTGACCATCTCAGACCTGTCCTGGCTGTCCCATGGGACAAGACGATCCCTCCACGTGATAACAATTGGGCTGACCATCTCAGATATGTCCTGGCTATCACATGGGACAAGACGATCCCTCCACGTGATAACGATTGGGCTGACCATCTCAGATATGTCCTGGCTATCACATGGGACAAGACGATCCCTCCACGTGATAACGATTGGGCTGACCATCTCAGACCTGTCCTGGCTGTCCCATGGGACAAGACGATCCCTCCACGTGATAACGATTGGGCTGACCATCTCAGATATGTCCTGGCTATCACATGGGACAAGACGATCCCTCCACGTGATAACGATTGGGCTGACCATCTCAGATATGTCCTGGCTATCACATGGGACAAGACGATCCCTCCACGTGATAACGATTGGGCTGACCATCTCAGATCTGTCCTGGCTGTCCCATGGGACAAGACGATCCCTCCACGTGATAACGATTGGGCTGACCATCTCAGGTCTGTCCTGGCTGTCCCATGGGACAAGACGATCCCTCCACGTGATAACGATTGGGCTGACCATCTCAGGTCTGTCCTGGCTGTCCCATGGGACAAGACGATCCCTCCACGTGATAACGATTGGGCTGACCATCTCAGGTCTGTCCTGGCTGTCCCATGGGACAAGACGATCCCTCCACGTGATAACGATTGGGCTGACCATCTCAGATCTCTCCTGGCTGTCCCATGGGACAAGACGATCCCTCCACGTGATAACGATTGGGCTGACCATCTCAGACCTGTCATGGCTTTCCCATGGGACAAGACGACCCCTCCACGTGATAACGATTGGGCTGACCATCTCAGACCTGTCCTGGCTGTCCCATGGGACAAGACGATCCCTCCACGTGATAACGATTGGGCTGACCATCTCAGACCTGTCATGGCTTTCCCATGGGACAAGACGACCCCTCCACGTGATAACGATTGGGCTGACCATCTCAGACCTGACCTGGCTTTCCCATGGGACAAGACGACCCCTCCACGTGATAACGATTGGGCTGACCATCTCAGATCTGTCCCGGCTGTCCCATGGGACAAGACGATCCCTCCACGTGACAACGATTGGGCTGACCATCTCAGACCTGACCTGGCTTTCCCATGGGACAAGACGACCCCTCCACGTGATAACGATTGGGCTGACCATCTCAGATCTGTCCTGGCTGTCCCATGGGACAAGACGATCCCTCCACGTGATAACGATTGGGCTGACCATCTCAGATCTGTCCTGGCTGTCCCATGGGACAAGACGATCCCTCCACGTGATAACGATTGGGCTGACCATCTCAGATCTGTCCTGGCTGTCCCATGGGACAAGACGACCCCTCCACGTGATAACGATTGGGCTGACCATCTCAGACCTGTCCTGACTTTCCCATGGGACAAGACGACCCCTCCACGTGATAACGATTGGGCTGACCATCTCAGATCTGTCCTGCCTTTCCCATGGGACAAGACGACCCCTCCACGTGATAACGATTGGGCTGACCATCTCAGACCTGTCCTGGCTATCCCATGGGACAAGACGATCCCTCCACGTGATAACGATTGGGCTGACCATCTCAGATCTGTCCTGGCTGTCCCATGGGACAAGACGATCCCTCCACGTGATAACGATTGGGCTGACCATCTCAGATCTGTCCTGGCTGTCCCACGGGACAAGACGATCCCTCCACGTGATAACGATTGGGCTGACCATCTCAGACCTGTCCTGACTTTCCCATGGGACAAGACGATCCCTCCACGTGATAACGATTGGGCTGACCATCTCAGACCTGTCCTGACTTTCCCAAGGGACAAGACGATCCCTCCACGTGATAACGATTGGGCTGACCATCTCAGATCTGTCATGGCTTTCCCATGGGACAAGACGATCCCTCCACGTGATAACGATTGGGCTGACCATCTCAGACCTGTCCTGGCTATCCCATGGGACAAGACGATCCCTCCACGTGATAACGATTGGGCTGACCATCTCAGACCTGACCTGGCTTTCCCATGGGACAAGACGATCCCTCCACGTGATAACGATTGGGCTGACCATCTCAGACCTGTCCTGACTTTCCCATGGGACAAGACGATCCCTCCACGAGATAACGATTGGGCTGACCATCTCAGACCTGTCCTGACTTTCCCATGGGACAAGACGATGCCTCCACGTGATAACGATTGGGCTGACCATCTCAGACCTGTCCTGGCTGTCCCATGGGACAAGACGATCCCTCCACGTGATAACGATTGGGCTGACCATCTCAGACCTGTCCTGATTTTCACATGGGACAAGACGATCCCTCCACGTGATAACGATTGGGCTGACCATCTCAGATCTGTCCTGGCTGTCCCATGGGACAAGACGATCCCTCCACGTGACAACGATTGGGCTGACCATCTCAGACCTGTCCTGACTTTCCCATGGGACAAGACGATCCCTCCACGTGACAACGATTGGGCTGACCATCTCAGGTCTGTCCTGGCTATCCCATGGGACAAGACGATCCCTCCACGTGATAACGATTGGGCTGACCATCTCAGGTCTGTCCTGCCTTTCCCATGGGACAAGACGATGCCTCCACGTGATAACGATTGGGCTGACCATCTCAGACCTGTCCTGACTTTCCCAAGGGACAAGACGATCCCTCCACGTGATAACGATTGGGCTGACCATCTCAGGTCTGTCCTGGCTATCACATGGGACAAGACGATCCCTCCACGTGATAACGATTGGGCTGACCATCTCAGACCTGTCCTGGCTGTCCCATGGGACAAGACGATCCCTCCACGTGATAACGATTGGGCTGACCATCTCAGGTCTGTCCTGCCTTTCCCATGGGACAAGACGATCCCTCCACGTGATAACGATTGGGCTGACCATCTCAGGTCTGTCATGGCTTTCCCATGGGACAAGACGATGCCTCCACTTGGACACATGACAACAATTAACCCTCTGATTACTTTCTGTGCTGAGCGGGAAATACGTTAAGAATTAATTTCTTGAAAGTCACGGCTGTCATTCTGTGAAATAAATGTATCCAAATATTCCAACTAGGTAGAGAAAGCGGTGAGGGTGTTGCTGGTTGGTATGTGTCCCCGTGGACAAGCCTGGCTAGATTTGATAGAGTGAGCAGAACTGTTTCAACTGGAAGGACTGTGTCTTCAAGTGACCTTGAAAGAAAGGGTGAAAGAGAGAGAGAGAGAAAGGTGGCAACAGACAGAAAGAAAGATATTGTAAAACAAGGCGGCTTGACAGCGATAAAATGCGATATGTGTCATCAGCATTGACGGCTGAAGGAGGGGAAGGATGGCAGGGGAGTGATGGGTGGAAAGCGGGGGGGGGGGGGGGTAGAGATGAAAGACAAAATGTCCTTGATAGACAGGATGAGAGCGAAACAGACAGACAGACGCAGACAGACAGACAGACAGACAGACAGACAGACAGGGCATTACAATTCAATTCTTGTGATTCAAATCATCATAACTGAGAACAAGGGGAGGGGGAGAGGCGGTGGGGGAAGGTGTTGAAGGATAGGCACCTTGGGAGCTGCGGCGTTCAGCAAAAATACAGACATGGAGATCGCCCACTGTAACCGAGAGAGTCTGTGTCCAACGACATGTGTACACTTTGACATAAATATTAATTTTGAAGAATTTGATCTATATACTTGAGTGTCAGCCACAGTTTTTCGTGTCGTGTAAAATCTTGAATTCTGTTTGTTTATCTATAATGTGTACCCATGTCAAGTGAGTCGAACTAACACATACATTTTAGATGTTTAAAATGTGTCGGTTAGTGTACACACATATCCGTAATATAACAAAAAATATTACGTTTGAAAAACGTTGACAATTTTTCTTTTACATGTTTTACGTCCAAGCCGGTTAGAATAACAGATTTTTTTTTAACTTGTCAGGGATGTCAACACCTCTTTGTCCAGATAAATGGCTTCTTTCTGTTTTCCTATATGTCATAGCGAGTGGAAACTAGACAAAAATGAAGCCCACTACAGTACACTTTCATCATTAAAACATTCGTTGGGGGTTGTGAAGAATACACAAATATCTCACACCTTCGTTTGTGCTCAAGTTAATTTTATCCCACGCCTTCAGCTGCAAAACTCCCAGCTCAAAATTCATTCAGAAAATGTCTCACTTTTAATGGTGGGCAGTATACATACGGGCACTGTGGGTACCCGGATGAGAGAGAGTTGAGATCCACCCGTCCCACCTGCGTCAACATAAAGAACAATGGCGCTGCCACTGTCATCAGCCCCTGTACCCCTCTCCCTGTCCCTCAGCGTTTTGCCTCGCGCCCGACTCTGTTGGCTTTATGGCTGCATTATTTTGTTGATTCTTTTTCACAGGGTACGCCCATCGGAGTTTACTCAGATTCCCAAATGTTGAGCTCTTTCAGTCCTGGCTCTCTCTTAGTTTTCTGTCTGTCTGTCTGTCTTTCTGTCTGTCTGTCTGTCTGTCTATTTCGTCTACCTGTGTGTCCGTCAGTTTCTCTCTCTGCATGTCTGTTTTCATGCCTGCCCGGTCACCTGCCTGTCTGTCTGTCTGTCTGTCTGTCTGGCTGTCTGTCTGTCGGTCTGTCTGTCTGTCTGTATGTCTGTTTGTCTGTCTGGCTGTATGTCTGTCCGTATGTCTGTCTGGCTGGCTGTCTGGCTGTCTGTCTGGCTGTCTGGCTGTCTGGCTGTCTGTCTGTCTGTCTGTCTGTCTGGCTGTCTGTCTGGCTGTCTGTCTGTCTGTCTGTCTGGCTGTCTGTCTGTCTGTTTTGTGTCTGCTGTTTATCTGTGAATTGATCGGCCAAGGTCGGTCTGCCTGTTTGAATGTGTCTGTTTGTCACTGTTTCTGTAGGTCTTTTTGTCTTCACGTTTACGGACAATGTCGGTTTATACCAAACGGTAGCCTACAATGACCAGGAGGACGACACCATGCTTAGGATGACCTTTGAAAGAGCGCATCGGTCCAGTTTAATACGAAGACTTATTTTGTCCTCCAAGGTGGACAGTTGTTGTTGCAGAGAGACAATTTGAAAGTGTTTACTTGTTTACAACCCTGCACGAAAGGTATACAATGTCACTGACAGGATTGCCTACGAGGTGGGTATCTGAGTTTCCGACTTTTCATCGGTTTTACAAATATACCTCTCACAAACCAAATAAACATCCTATTTAGAAACTCTGTTATTACATGAAATGTACAAAATGTATGCCTTGAAATGAGTCCATTATTGTTAAGAGTTTGTTTGTTTAATTGTTGGGTTTTTTTTTGGTTTTTTTTTAAGAGTAATGTCGGTCTTCGTATTTGACCAGTGATGTCTCATGATGGTAGTGTAAGAAACAATTGTCGGATGATTGCTCCAAAATGTGTGGTAAGTCTCGCATGTAAATGAAATGTCTTCACAGCTGGTCCAGCATAATACACGTCAAGAGAAAAATGGTGTATCCCACCCGGTCACCATACCCTCTTCTCATCCTTAAACTTGAAATATGCAGTCAGTTTCACTTGACTCCTCCACTTTCCAAAATAGATCACATCATACACGGAGTGGAAAAACTAGCACTTTAAGGGCAGGTGATCTTTCTTCCAAGGCGCAATGCCACTTGATTTTGCCCACTTTGATGTGTTTTTTCCTCGCTCGCTTCAAACATAAGTTGAGTTTGGGGACGAGCGCCGGTGTTTGGGCAGCTTTGACCCCCTTTTATCTCCGTTCGTCTTTGAAGTCTATGTGATCCTCTCAGATGTGGAAACTTTTCAGTTTTAACTTCCTTCACATCACTGCCAGCACCCCCGCCTCTTTTGACGCGAGATGTTGACTTTTGAAGCGCCGGTAAATTCAGGCGAACATTAGGGAAGAAAGGGAGAGGGCGAAAATGAAAGGGGGAGCTTTAGAAAACAGAACACCGGGCGTCAGCTTTGATGATGGAAATAATGTGAGCATCGCCTCCGCCTCAGTCTCTTTCGCCCCGTGTGGGCAAAGTGTCTTTTGGGGCCTTTGCGTTTTTTTGGTTGTTTTTTTCACTCAAAGTCTATAGCATTGCTTTGCTGTTTTTGAATAAAAGAAACAAGACGAAAGCGAAAGGGGTAAAAAAAAACAATACCCTGATTTTCAATTGTTTAAGACTTTGCAGGCAGCACACATACGTTGGGTTTTCCCGCTGGTTACCTTTGCGATTCCATCATTGTTGCGTTCTCTGTCGGTCTGTGTCAACAGAAAAAGATCAAACAAAACTGGTGGGTTGATCAAGAAGAGAAGACATTTCCCGCACTCCAGGCTAAGGCCCCGACATTCTCACTTGGACTTTCAAACCTGATTTTTTTGTTTATTGTTTGTGTGTTTATTCGTTCATTTATCAATTTATTCATATATTTGTTTGTCTGTCTGTTTCTTCGTTTATTGTGAAAGGGGGACAAACTATTGGTCACGGCAGACCTGCTTCAAAAACAAACAAACACACACATAAGCAAACAAACAAACAAACAAACAATAAAACAATCGACGATGCTCTGTCACTCGGCAGCTACTGGTTCTCCAGAGGGAAGAAAAACAACAACAAATATTTTCTTTAATGGAACATTCTGGAACACAAAGCCGTCATAATAAATCGCACACAAGAAATCTTCGGTTGTGTCGACATCATCTCTCTCCTCTCGTTATCACGATCGTATCTCGATACTTTGACGGGACAAACCTAATGCTGGCGTGTCGAAGAAGACAGCCACAACGGGCTTGTTCAAGTCAAAATATCACAACATATCCTCAGCGTATTACCAATACCTGTCCCAATATAGACCAACGGGTCTGAGAAGACGTTATAAAAACTAAATGAGTTAGTCAGGTAGTCGTTTAGTAGGCAAGGCAAGGTAAGGCAAAGAATTACACATAAAAAAAAGAAAATTTGTTTGTTTGTTTATTTGTTGCTTAACGTCCAGCCGACTACGCAGAGCCATATCAGGACGAGGAAGGGGGGGATGAAGGGGGCCACTTGTCAAGCGATTCCTGTTTACAAATGCACTAACCCATTACTTGTGTCCCAGCAGGCTTTAGTAAAACTAAATTAATACCTACTGGAAGATTACCAGTTTCCAGTATGTTAAAATAGGCTTAACCTATCTACTGCTGGACTTACATCAGAACACTAACAGATTAAACTATACATGAATCGCGAGACAAGCGGAAAGAGAAGAGATTTTTGGAAAAAATACTGGTGAATGAGCAAGAATGCTGAAAAAAGAAAAGAATTCATGAAGAAAAAGAGAGCATGACAGGAAAGAGGAACCAAAAATCTACCTAACAGCAAACTAGAAAGCTCCTGCGGTTCCAAAAACAGGAGGGGCCTTTAATTTCATAACCGCAGTGCCCCACTGCGGGAACAAAAATAAAAGAGAAAGAAAGAAACGCAAACTGTTTCAACATACACATAAGCTTATTCCGGTGAAAAAAATTTTTCATAACTCAAAAATAGCAATTGACGGATTATGATCATAATTATGCATGTGTCTATATAATTGCGGTCACAAAAACAGTCTGCACTCCAACATTCCTTTGACCTTCAAGATGTTAAGGTCGCAAGAAGTCGTGAGTCAACATTCTACCCGGAGTCGCTCTCACCGAGGCATCTACGACAACAGAGACTGGTGGCCGGCACTTCGTCCACCCGTTGAAATCAGCGGATTATTTTCTTCCTTGGTCGGAGTCTAACGACTAATCATACTTATTTCCACTTGCCCGCTTAACGCCTGATCGTCCACGTCACGACCAATGACCGGGTCACCTGTCGTCTGCTGCCACTCAGTCGTGCTAAAGTCGCTTACCTCGACAACAAAAACAGGGCCGCTTACGACACCGGGACGACATGGCGCTAATCGGTCCCAGAAGTCGCTTAGTCAAATCCCAATCAGTAAGAGTGCGACAGAGCGAGGAATTATCGTCCTAGACAGGGGGAAAACAGGGCTGGAAGGGGAGGGAGGGGGGGGGGCTGACTTCCAAAAACCCCTTTCCCCCACACACCTTACCCGGCAAATGTATCTTTGTTGTCTATGAGAGACCCAAAATATCCATTTCAAATGCTAAATTTCAACATCATATCGGGCCCCCCAAACCCCCCGCCTGGCCATCCCCGGTACCCCTGTCTCTGTTTACAAGCCCCTCTCTCTCATATCCTGGATCGTCTTAATAATAATACATGTAAATGTAATAATAATAATGAAGACTTATGTAGCGCTTCACACTATCAAACTACAGTTACAATACACAAAATAAACACATAATTACATCTTCTATCAACATGAATGGGAATCAGTAATCATAAAATAACAACACAACTCTCTCTCTCTCTCTCTCTCTCTCTCTCTCTCTCTCTCTCTCTCTCTCTCTCTCTCTCTCTCTCCTTCTCTCTCTTAGGCTTGGACAGACACATGACGTACTTGTTACTTCATGGTTTACCTTTGTTTTAATTAAACAAGATTTTGAATTGATAATCGGACATCTGACAGAGATAAACTGAGAACGTTCCAAAACCAAGACACAGAAACAAACAAACATCCAAGGTTTGATTCAATTGTATCATGATACAATATAGCTATTCTGATGGACACGTGGGGGGGATTCAGGGGCTGTGATTGGATGGTCTCTTCCGATCATCAAAGCATAATGCTACGGAAGTCGGCCATTTTTGCCAATATCCAAAAGCATATTGGCAATAACAAAGACGCATGGTTCCGGTTTACCCATCTGTACCACACGATGTTTTAATCGACAACAGCATACACTGACACTGAACTTGAAATTCTTCTCGGGAATGTTTTTCAGCTTTACAAATCTCGATAGCATACCCTTTTCTGCTAACTTCCCGATGAAACAGGCCTAAATCAATTATTTTCTGTCCCTAAACACCACAAAATGCCCAAAGTCGAAAGATGTGGTGCAAACAGGGGAGTAAAACGGAACAGCCTGTGTCAGTTGCCGACTGACACAAACTTTCGCATTCGGCTTTTCTTATCTCGTAACTCCACACTAAATACCTCACTTCCCCTCTGAAGTATTGATGTACAACCCATGGCACTAACATTCATGTAGTCGTTTATAACTGAGGTTGAAAAATTCGCTTCATGACGAGACAAGTATAAATGCCATTCACCTAAACTGAAAACTTCGCTGCCGTCTGCTCGCGATTAGCTGTTCTCTTCCCCTCCCCTTGTTGCATCCTAGTTCTTTAGTTGTTTCTAGTTTTCCGTTTATGTTGTGTTTTGGTTTTCTTCATAAGTAGTCTAGTTCCAAATTAAAAAAACCTCAAAATTCTTTTTACATTTAGTCAAGTTTTGACTAAATGTTTTAACATAGAGGGGGAATCGAGACGAGGGTCGCGGTGTATGTGTGTGTGTGTGTGTGTATGTGTGTCTGTGTGTGTGTGTGTGTCTGTCTGTGCGTGTGTGTGTAGAGCGATTCAGAGTAAACTACTGGACCGATGTTTTGAAATTTTACATGAGAGTTCTTGGGTATGATATCCCCGGACATTTTTTTTCTTTTTTGCGATAAATGTCTTTGATGACGTCATATCCGGCTTTTTGTTAAAGTTGAGGCGGCACTGTCACACCCTCATTTTTCAATCAAATTGATTGAAATTTTGGCCAAACAATGTTCGACAAAGGCCGGCTTTCGGTATTGCATTTCAGCTTGGTGGCTTAAAAATTAATTAATGACTTTGGTCATTAAAAATCTGAAAATTGTAATTAAATTTTTTATTTTTGTTAAAAGATCCAAAATTACTTTTATTTTATTCTTCATCATGTTCTGATTCCAAAAACAAATAAATATGTTACATTCGGATTAAAAACAAGCTCTGAAAAATAAAAATATAAAAATTATGATTAAAATTTAAATTTCCGAAATCGTTTTAAAAACAATTTCATCTTATTTCTTGTCGGTTCCTGATTCCAAAAACATATAGATATGATATGTTTGGATTAAAAACACGCTCAGAAAGTTAAAACGAAGAGAGGTACAGTAAAGCGTGCACAGCGCAACCGCTACCTCGCTGAACAGGCTCGTCACTTTCACTGCCTTTTGCACTAGCGGCGGACTACGGTCATTGTGAAAAAATACAGTGCGTTCAGTTTCATTCTGTGAGTTCCACAGCTTGACTAAATGTAGCAATTTCGCCTTACGCGACTTGTTGTTGTATTCGAATGAACTAATAACAAGTCGCGTAGGCGAAATTACTACATTTAGTCAAGCTGTGGAATTCACAAAATGAAACTGAACGCACTGTAGTTTTTCACCAAGACAGTAGATCTACAGCTTCGTCAATCCCCGCGAGAAGGAAATCGCTCACCTCCCACGTGCAAACCGCTGTGAAATTAACACGCCAGAATAGCGCGGTAGCGTATTGTGCTAAGCAGGAAAGCGCGCTTTTCTGTATTCTTGTTAACTTTCTGAGCTTGTTTTGAATACAACCTATCATATCTATATGTTTTTGGAATCAGGAAATGATAAAGAATAAGATGAAATCATTTTTGGATCGATTTCTTACATTTTAATCGTAAGACTAATTAATCTATTTTTAGTTAATTGTGATCACATATTAAGAGTCAACATGACGTATGTATATATTTTTAGATTTGGAATTTCATGAAGAATACGATGCAATCAATTTTGAATCTCTTTGCGAGAAGTTGATTTTAATGACAACTTTAATGAGCAAACTCATTAATTAATTTGTAAGCCTCCAAGCTGAAATGCAATACAAAAGTCCGGGCGTCGTCGAAGATTACTTGACCAAAATTTCAACCAATTTGGTTGAAAAATGAGAGCGTGACAGTGCCGCCTCAACTTTCACGAAAAGCCGGATATGACGTCATCAAAAATGAAAAAAAACGTCTGGGGATATCATACCCAGGAACTTCCATGTAAAATTTCATGAAGATCGGTCTAGTAGTTTTCTCTAAATCGCTCTACACACACACACACACACACACACACACACACACACACACACACACACACACAAACACATACACCACACCCTCGTCTCGATTTCCCCCTCTACGTTAAAACATTCAGTCAAGACTAAATGTAAAAAGCTGTTTAACAGCTGTGTTATCAAATCGAGTTTTTTTTTCCAAAGTCAGTGTGGCGCCTGCGCAAAATTATGCGCATAAGAAACGGTGTCTGCTATCAAAACCTGAGACCAACGCATCGACGCAAAAACTGTCATTTTGTAAGTTTGGAACAACAAATCAAGGTCAGAACAGCTATATAATCGCTATTGTGTTTTCAGCGTAGCAATAGGGTCCGATATTTAGACTCGAACAAGTATAATGCGACTCGTCTTCGACTCGTCGGCATTATACTTGTCTCGTCTAAATATCGGACCCTATTGCTACGCTGAAAACAACAATAGCTGTTAATGATACATAGAAACAAACAAACATCCAAGGTTTGATTCAATTGTATCATGATATAATGATACATAGAAACAAACAAACATCCAAGGTTTGATTCAATTGTATCATGATACAATGATACATAGAAACAAACAAACATCCAAGGTTTGATTCAATTGTATCATCATACAATGATACATAGAAACAAACAAACATCCAAGGTTTGATTCAATTGTATCATCATACAATGATACATAGAAACAAACAAACATCCAAGGTTTGATTCAATTGTATCATGATACAATGATACATAGAAACAAACAAACATCCAAGGTTTGATTCAATTGTATCATCATACAATGATACTTTGAAACAAACAAACATCCAAGGTTTGATTCAATTGTATCATTATACAATGATACTTTGAAACAAACAAACATCCAAGGCTTGATTCAATTGTATCATGATACAATGATACAGAGAAAATTAGGTTGAGGGTTGGAACTCAACCGAACGTTTATATTACGTTATCAAAAAACAAGAGTGATAAGGTATTGGAACGTTTTTATTTGTACAAAACAAAAGTTAACGTTCACGAGTACATCGGCCCAATGGCCTTTATAGTGGGCAGACAGACAGACAGACAGACAGACAGACAGACAAATAGATGAAGTGGATACTTATCTTAGAAAGATTCTTTATGGCTCTGCATGACCATATTGCGAAAGACTGAACGCTTTCTCTTCACTTCGTGTGTCCGAGTGGTAACGCACTTGCGCTCGGAAGCGAGAGGTTGCGAGTTCGACCCTGGGTCAGGGCGTTAGCAATTTTCTCTCCCCTTTCCTAACCTAGGTGGTGGGTTCAAGTGCTAGTCTTTCGGATGAGACGAAAAACCGAGGTCCTTTCGTTGTACACTACATTGGGGTGTGCACGTTAAAGATCCCACGATTGACAAAAGGGTCTTTCCTGGCAAAATTGTATAGGCATAGATAAAAAATGTCCACCAAAATACCCGTGTGACTTGGAATAATAGGCCGTGAAAAGTAGGATATGCGCCGAAATGGCTGCGATCTGCTGGTCGATGTGAATGCGTGATGTAATGTGTAAAAAAAAAAAAATCCATCTCACACGGCATAAATAGATCCCTGCGCCTTGAGTCCGAGTCTGGAGATACGCGCGCGATATAAGACTTCATATAACATAACATAACTTCATTTATTTGTCTGTCTGTCTGTCTGTCTGTCTGTCTGTCTGTCTACCACAAAGGCCATTTGGCTGATGTACTCGTCAACGAGTGAACTCTTCACAAGTTCAACTGCATTACAACACATACACATTCCTACATCGCAGGGAGCCCCATAAGCCCAGCATAGAGCTGGGCGATTTTTAAGCTTGAGCTAATTGACGCCTCGTTACACTGACCAGCCGGTGAACGGCTGACTTCTGACCGGGCCACAGTCATTACTAGCGGTCAAAGGACAGGGTGACTGCGGTGGTCATTAGTGGCATTAGTCACAGACACATGGCCTCACTTGACCAGCTAAGCCACAGGTCAAGCGGCAGTAAGGGTGTCGTGTTAGGGAGAGAGTCACAGGTGTTTTTATATAGGAGTGAATACAGTTTTGTGATAAAATTTAATTGGTTACCCCTACCTCCTTCTCCCCTGTACCCCTGTGATGGAATGAGAGGAGAAGGTGCATCGGTGGGATGTGGGTAAGGGGGGGGGGGGGGGGCAGGTGTCCAAAATGAGTGTGTGAATGAAGTTTCCCTGAATATTGATCGGTGTTTCCCTCTCTCTCCTTCTAACGTGTGTGATGGAATGAGAGAAAAAGCGTGTGTGTGTGTGTGTGTGTGTGTGTGTGTGTGTGTCTGTGTCAGTGCGTACGTGCGTGCGTGTGCGTGTGTGTATGCGTGCGTGTGTGTGTGTGTGTATGTGACAGAGACAGAGACAGAGAGAGACAGACTCGGAGTAACGACAAAGGAGAGCATGAATGACGAAATTGGACACAAACACCATTTTTATAGTAGAAAGCTGTTGGACTGAGGACAGAAAAAAAGCAACAAAAAAGCAATTTAAAAAACCCTACACGAAACAAACAAACCAAGAGAGTTAAGTTTATGGAACGTACGTGTCATTGTAAACAAAATACGACCAAAACAAAATACGACCAAAACAAAATACGACCAAAACAAAATACGACCAAAACAAAACAAAAATAGACAAAGAGAGATGGTAGGTAAATGGTATTGTGACTCTCTCTTAGTTGTTTCTTCCACGACAGACGATGCATAATGGAAGCAAAAGAAAAGCAAAAGGACGACAGAAAATAAAGCGGCAGGCGCTGACGTTATCTTCCAAAGTCCTGTCAAGTCAGTTTCTCTCAGGTTATCGCTGGTCGCCTGGGCGTCACGATTGAAGGGGGACAACTCCGTCTTTGCTTGCGGCGTCTGATTACCGTCCGTCGCGTTTGAACAGAAGCTGAAAGTAAACACCTGCGACGAGGAACACAGACTCTGTTAACTGTGATTGATCTAAAGTGTTACAGTCGAACCTGCTCTGAAACCTCTCAGAAACGACCACCTGTTTAAAACGACCCCGGCGAGTTCTTTTCTCTCTATAATTTCCCTTTCCATAACGATCACCTGTCTATAACGACCGCTTTTTGTCGGTCCCGTCATTGATTGCTAGACAGGTTTGACTATTTTATTTTTATTGTTAAGTAGACCGAGAATAAACCAGAAAAAAATATAGATTCAGAATCGATCTCGCCGGCATGACTCGGCCCTGGGATCTCGCAACAAAAGCCAACAATAAATAACAACAACTACACACAACAACTACACACAGACTTTGATCCAACCCCTCAAATCCCGGTTAAAGTCCTCCTAAAATTTATTCGTATGATGAACATATTAATGTCAAAGTCAAATTTAAGGGGTTTACTGTCCGTCAGGTCCAGAGACATAGTCAGGTCTAAGTGCCTATGTTGGACACGAGTTGGTTTATACGATTTGTTTGTTTGTTTGTTTGTTTGCTTAACGCCCAGCCGACCACGAAGGGCCATATCAGGGCGGTGCTGCTTTGACATATAACGTGCGCCACACACAAGACAGAAGTCGCAGCACAGGCTTCATGTCTCACCCAGTCACATTTCTGACACCGGACCAACCAGTCCTAGCCTCACTAACCCCATAATGCCAGACGCCAGGCGGCGGACCAGCCACTAGATTGCCAATTTTAAAGTCTTAGGTATGACCCGGCCGGGGTTCGAACCCACGACCTCCCGATCACGGGGCGGACGCCTTACCACTAGGCCAACCGTGCCGGTTGAACATAATGTACCTGTCTTCTTCGTTTTATTTGTCTTCTACTTATTCTCAGTGTAAAATTCATTCTTGTTTAGTGAGTCTATCAAGTTAAACAAAAAAATCCACGTCTCCTAACCCCTGTCCCCTTTCTGTTTACTGTTGTATTAGTCACATAAATCCTAGGTTTTAACATGATCGATGGCCACGTCAAAACAAACTGACCCCCAGAAATTCAGAATAAGATCCTACGATTCAGATCACGCACGATACAGATGTTTGGCAGATGGCAAGGGACACAATCCACGTGACTTTTGTCTGATCATTGCCTCCCTTGGACTGACAAGTCGCCGCCTCTTCTCATGCGCCTCGTGTTTGCGCAAGCTTTTTTGTTATTCCAACGACGTTGGCAGGACACATGTGACTTTTTGATCTCTTTGATTGCATTGGATTTTTGACTGCTGAGAGCGAGAAAATGTCAGCCTGCAAGAAAACCAGTCAAAGGATAGGAAAGGGCGGACGGGTGGTGGGTGGAGATTAGACTATGTGACCTGTAACAGTCAGCAGACGCTTTTGTTGTAAATCTCCTTTAACAAGTGAAACATCTAGTTGGAGGAGGGGGGGTGTTCCAGAAGGGAAACACACACACACAGGCTGACATGTGGCTAAGAGAAAAAACACAAAACGGGAGAGAGGGTTTGTGAGAAAGAGATAAACAGTTTGTTTGTTTGTTTGTTTGCTTAACGCCCAGCCGACCACGAAGGGCCATATCAGGGCGGTGCTGCTTTAACATAAGGTTGCATGTCTGTATCATTACCTAACTAGACTAGAGTACATGTATTACTGAAAAAAGTAACGAGAATACATTCTTGTTGCAATTTAATATAGGTTATAATCATTTTAAGGACTAAAAATGCATACCACAAATTGGTAAACAGCTTTGGAGAATAACCCACATACACAAAATCTTGAGATGAATTGTCTAACTCACACACAAAATGCATAACCTTTAAACACCTTACTTTCTATTCAGGATGAATTGTCTCCCCATCAGTTTTTAGACAAAGACAAGCTCTGAAACCTCCACGAAATTGTTTCTTCTGCTTTTAAGCATAAACCATTAGTTATTCAATACAGTGTTCTAGATGGTCGAACGTGTAGCAAAGACCTGTACGCGTACGTGTAGATATTGTGTCACCCGTGACTCACTTTTTTCTCCAAGGTTCCAAATGCATACGTTGTTTTGCTCCCACCAAGAACGCGTGACGTAAAACTTAGATTTGATAACGTTACCCGTATACGTCCTAAAAAGTGCTGATCTAGATCTTGTTAATGAATTGGCTGATAACTTACTCCGCTGCCTTGCTTTATCTCGCTCTTCAATGAATTAGACAGGCGGCGGATGTCCTCGACCGATGGTAGTTCCGCGGTCGAATCCTTTACATACAGTTGCGCTTTTCCGCCAATGGCAGAACTCCAACCCTTTGCATAGAGGGCCTGAAAGCGGATTGCGTCGTTCATCGACGCCATGTCATTTTGCTGGTTTAAAGAGCATCCCCAAATCTCGCCACATCTGAAAAGAGAGGGAACACACTATACAACTATACTATTTCTTAAAACCAGAGTAGAAGTTACATTTCTGCTGATACATTTAACGAAAAACAATAGGTAGTCCTACAATAACCTGCTCTTATTGTGTTTTTTCTTTCTTCTGGTTCTTTATTAAAAAAAAAACTACATAAAGAGTTATGACAACATTGTCATGTTAATAATCAGTATTCTCTACAGTCTGTTATGAGGCCTTGCAAGTGCAGGTTAACAAAAAGCCCATGTGTTGCTTAATTAACCAGAAAACGTATAACTCCTGCTGGGGTAGGGTAGGGTCGCATATTTCAATTCAAACAAGCCTGTATGTTTGTTGTGCTCTTTTTTCTTTACAGATGCATTTAGCATAGTCTTTTGTGTCCGCTGTTGTTGTAATCTATATATAAAATGGGTGTTTTTCAAAAAAGAACGAAAAATGAGACTAGTGAATGGTTAAAAGTGAATTTATTCCAAACTCTTAACAAATGCGTTGACATTATTCAGCACACCCAGTGCCATGTTAACATAAGATATGTACTCTTAATAAAGAATGGTTTTGCCAAAAAAATAAATAAACAAAAAATATTTTGTTGCAGTGGTCAGTCGTGTTACTCTTTCTTTAATTTTTTTTTAGGTTGAAAGAAATGTTGACAGATGACTAGTTTGCCTCCAGTATGACAAAAACAATACACTTTTCACTTTCTGAAGAAAAATATATACCTTAAAGTGAAAGAAAGCGATAAAAATTAAAGAAATTGTCACTCAAATGAATAAAAATCATTTTTGAAAAATGTCAAACATCGCCAGCAGCTTGAAACGTGTACATTTCTTGCAATTGTATTTTTCTCGAATCAAGTATTATGAGAGCATTGAGCAAAAGATAAACAGACTGAAAAGAATGATATCTTCCTGGAAATTCTGCATTCAGAAGCCTCAGTAACACCAATGACATGTGAGTAACACGACTGAGTAACATGACTGACGTCTCATAACACAACTGACCATCCTTAGCTAACTTTGATTTATGAACTGATTTTAACTTTAAACGTAAAGTTAATTAAATGGAACAAACAAATGTGCTTATAGTAAGAAATTTTTACTTTATTTCCACCTTTTAAGCCTAACTCCACAATTTGACCCAAAAAAATGCAAACTTGTCACAAAATAAACTGTAATGATAGCGCCGTGAATTTGCACAGGCCTAGCAAAATCGCAATTTTATATGATTCAAGGAAAGAACAAAATCTTATTTATTTTCAGCATTACTACAGAAATGTACTGCAAACATTTTGCACTGTAACATTATTGATTCTAACAGCAAAATTACTGACAGATGGTAACAGCACTGAGACCAAATTGCCTTGGCTGGTTTCGACAAAAGTTACACGTACAAAAACGATCAGGAATGTTTACTTACTGTTTGACAGAAATACAATTCTTTTCCTCAAACGGCGAAGACAAAGCATAAACAGGATTATCTTTAAAACAACTAAAGCTGCACAGTGGTTTTTTTAAACAGTAACATTACAGGCATGGTAACACCACTGACACCAAATTGCCTTTAGATGTTTCGACAAACAATAAAACGTTCTGAAACAGATCAGCAGTGGAATCCCCAACGTTCTGGCACGAACAGTACAGTGACCTAGCTGGACTCGAGCACATTCAACTACTCAGGAACTTGATTAGGAGTGCAGTCAGCAGTTGGTGAATATGGTAGACCCGGTGTGAAGTGGTTTGGGATCCAGTGCGTCATGTTCATGTCAACACGTGCAGACGTCCATATATATATATATATATATACCCATGAATGTTTTTTGCTTTATTATCTTCATCCCTTCCGCTTCCTTTATTCGTTTTACGGTGTTCTCGTCCATGGACATTCCAGGAAGGTATTCGTCAGAATACATTGCAAAGCTCTTGATGATGTGTCCTCTGCGTTATTTGCTGGTCTCGAAGCATTTCCTCAGGTTTTCTTCTTTCAAGTAGTATTCAGAATAGTTAGTTAGTTAGTTAGTTGTTGCTTTTTGGGTCCAGCGGACCATATCGGCCAAATCAGAACCCCACAAGTTTAACATTACAAATATTTAAAATAAACCAATGTTACTAAACAAAATTAGGAACGTCACCCGAAGGTAACATAACAGCTATATCGAAACCCTACGTGTCAAGGACTCCTTTAAAAATCCAAAGAGAGCTGCAGAGCTGACCTTTGTAAAAATATGTTTCAAGCTAGAAGTGTCAAAATACTTCACTCGTAGATCATACAGATCAGCGCACTCCGTGAGAAAATGGCTCACAGAAAAACTATTATCACAGGCGTGGCACCATGGTGCCTTTTCTCTTTTAAGCAGATGGACATGCGTTGTATAAGTGTGACCAGTGTGTAGCCTAGCCAGAACACTTTCGTCTTTTCTACTTGCAGCCAACAAAGGAAAGGGCTTTGATAGCTCAGGGTGTATCTTATACAGTTTATTTTCCTTGCAGGTGGACCAACGGTCTTGCCAGAGTTTTAAACTGTAAAAAAGGGTCTTCCGACGAAGGTCGGTGAAAAAAACAAATTGCTCAGGAAGAGGTGGAACCGCCATCTTCGGAGCATCCTTTGCTGCCTTGTCAGCAGCATCGTTGCCTTGTATGCCCATATGACTGGGCGCCCACATAAAATTTATAATAGTATTCAGAATGACACGTGTGTTCATGGACAATGCGGGCTCTAAGTTCTGCTGGTCGCTGATCATGGCCAAAAGCGTAGACACTGCCACATGCTCGTAGACAATCACCATCTGCTCTCACAACAACAGGATACGTTTGTGCATTGGGTATTTCCGCAGCAGAAAGAGCCATGACATAAGATTACCTGAAAAACAGTAATATTTGATAATCATAACAGAGTTGTCTTTTTATAAGAAATGATCCCGTAAAAAGTCTTGCATTCTCTCTCTGGCACACCCCTACACACCAACCCCAACCCCCTCCTCTTTCACTCTCTCTCTGCCTCCCCACAGGGACACACGTATAATCAACAATTATACACGCAAAAGAAGTATGTGGCAGGCAGAAGAATGAAAATAAAACCAGGAAAGAATCTAAGATCAGTCGTGTTACCTCTTCGTCAGTAGTGTTACCAGGCACAAGGTAACACGACTGAAAGTAACACGACTGATAGAATTCATTTGAGAAAATAATGATCACTCCCCAGGCCATGCGTTCTGAACAAACATGTGTTCCAGTAGTTTTGATCCTTACATGAAACAATAAAAAAGTAACAGAAGAATGTAAATTCCTTCAGATCGCTAGAGACACACAGTAACACAACTGATTCGTTAAAAAAAACACATCTTACCTTTCTACACTTGTCGGGTCCACCATACACAAGCGATCAAACTCGCTTAGCTGTTCCCGCTGCAGGAAGCTGCTGAAGGATGGGGGATAACTACAGGCCCAAAATGGTTTCAAAAAACTGGAGTACTCATTGTTTAGGTCTGTTTAACTGTTCTGGTAACACCACTGACAAAAAAGTGAGAGACACTCATTTTTGAGAGTTTAAGTCCACATTCAGAGTCTGGGTCAACCTTACAATCAAAATCTGTTGCAATAATCCAAATGTGCTCCCGTAAGCAATTTTTTGGATATTTTTTTAATGGTCTACAATTTTTTTTCTTCTTTGTAGAGGTGGTGGAAGTTTTGAGTGCCTTCAAAAAGACAGGCATTTTTAGATACCCCTACATGTTTAAACCATGCAAAACTAACTTTCAAGTGTCAAGAATGTACTTTAATGAATGTTCATGTTGTTGTCTATTCATTTTTGTACAAACAAATATGTATTATACTAAGATAGATAGGACATGTTTCTTTCTGAATTAATTTAAAAATCAAAGACACGTTTTTCGTACATTTTTGAAAAACACCCATATACCACTTGTGTCTCTGTGTGTGTGTGTGTGTGTGTGTGTGTGTGTGTGTGTGTGTGTGTGTGTGTGTGTGTGTGTGTGTGTGCGTGCGTGCGTGCGTGCGTGCGTGCGTGCGTGCGTGCGTGTGTGTGTGTGTGTGTGTGTGTGTGTCTATCTGTGTGTTCGCGATGCACGCCCAAGGTTCTCGATGGATCTGTTTCAAATTTGGTCACCATAATTATTCAGGTACACCCCGGACATAACCTGGTCGATGAGATATTTTAACACGTGCTCTCAGCGCGCAGCGCTGAACCGATTTTGGTTTTTCTCTGGATCCATTCCCAGTAACTCTTCCTTATCTTCTCCAGTGTTTTCAGCGTTTATCTCCCTTCCTTCGTGTGGCGTCAATCCCTATTCCCGTTACTACGTTACTATTTTTAGAATGTCACTGCACTGTCCAGAACGCTGTCCTTGCACCCGTAAGTTGTGCTTACTGTAAAAGTGAAAAGGTCGAATCAATTTATAGCCACGCCAAAAATACACTGTCATCTATCTCTATATATTTGTAGATATAGATATACATATACTAGATGATAACCCGCTTCGCCGAAGAAGTAGAGCCGAATACCAGGCTGCGCCTGGGACCCGGCTTTGCCGGTACGCTTCTAAAAATAGTAACGTAGTAACGGGAATATGGATTGACGCCACACGGAGGAAGGGAGATAATCGCGGCTGAAAACACTGGAGAAGATAAGAATAGTTACTGGTAGTGGATCCCGACAACAAAAAATCAAAACAAAACAAAATCGGTTCAGCGCGCACAGCGCTGCGCGCTGAGAGCACGTGTTGAAATATCTCATCGATGAGGTTGTGTCCGGGGTGTAGCTGAATACGGTGTCCAAATTTGAAAAAGATCCACCGACAACTTTGGCCGTGCATCGCGAACAGACAGACAGACAGACAGACAGACACTAGTCGTATATATATATATATACTAGATGAATACCCGCTTCGCCGGGTATGGCTGCGCCGGGAAGAAGTTGATCCGAATACCTGGCTGCGCCGGGGATCCGGCTATGCCGGGTGTACGCTGGCAAACGGAGGAAGGGAGATAATCGCGGCTAAAAACACTGGAGAAGATAAGGAAGAGTTACTGGTAGTGGATCCAGACCAAAAAAAACAAAATCGGTTCAGCACAAAAAACAAAATCGAGCACGTGTTGAATTATCTCATCGACCAGGTTGTGTCCCGGGTGTACCTGAATGTGCCCACCAAATTTGAAGCAGATCCATCGAGAATTTTGGCCGTGCATCGCGCACAGACACACAGACAGACAGACAGGCACACAGACACTAGTCGTATATATCTATATATATATATATATATACGACTAGTGTCTGTCTGTCTGTCTGTCTGTCTTTCTGTCTGCTCGCGATGCACGGCCAAAGTTCTCGGTGGATCTTTTTCAAATTTGGACACCGTAGCTACACCCCGGACACAACCTCATCGATGAGATATTTCAACACGTGCTCTCAGCGCGCAGCGCTGTGCGCACTGAACCGATTTTGTTTTTTTTGGTTTTTTGGTTGTCGGGATCCACTACCAGTAACAAGTCAAGTCAAGTCAAGTCAAGTTTTATTATTCCAATAAAACCCCGTGAGGGTACATGGAAAATTAAAAAACACAGTAAAAACACATTTCATTCAACACCAAATAAAAGGAACTAAAACAAAAAGAAATCAGACTATATACAGAAAAGGGAGTTGAGGGGTGAGGGAGAGCAAAAACAATACAAGAAACAATTCAACAATAATAATAATAAATAATAATAATAATAATAATAATAATAATAATAATAATAATTGTCAGTAAGTACTGGTGTCACATGACTGATGTGAACCAGTTGATTGGCTAATGGCGATGCGCTAAAACTGTTAGCGCACTCTTGGAGTGCGCTAACTTTTCCACAGAGCGTATTCTTGCGCCCTTTGCCTAAGCAAGACTGTGCTCTCATCCTCAGAATTAATTAATGACATGTAGCTTATATTCTCCACAATACCAAATGACCATAAATTCCCTGCTTCTCAATTAAAGCAGAAGTGGTTTTTTTTCTGACAGATTGCATGTGCCTGTGCCAGTGCCAGTGATCTAAAAAAAATGGAAGCCGCTGTGTTTCATCTAATTTTCGCCGACTTGCATAGATTCTTCTCATATGCCGTGTTAGTGGCATGTAGCTTATCATCCACATTACCAAATGATGAGTTAGTATACAATTCCCAGCGGCTAACAGAAAACACAAGTGTTATTCCGATAACGTACCAGCAAGACCAGTTTGGAAGACTGACTCGATCGACTCTGTAGCAGACAACACAGAAATACGACTACATCAGTTCAGTAAATGAATGGTTTCAGAATTATTATTTCAAAGCAAGAACAATCGTAATCGAAAACGTGTAAGGTTCAGAACGTTCTTACCATATATAAGATTTATTAGCAGCCTGCCTTATGCGTACAGACTCAGTGCAGACTGCAGTCGTTCCATTGCCCAGGTTGACAGGTAGCCTAGCAGACGACATTAACCCCGCTCAGCAAATTAACATGTTGGGCAAATGTGAACGAAAAAACGATGGGGATATAATACGTGTAGGGTTCAGAGCATTCTTACCGTTCATATTTAGTATCAGACTCCCCGATGAGTGAAGATAGATCATAGAACACGAGAAATATGCCACATTTGTTTTGAAAATGTGCGAACCGTCGAGTCCCGCTTTGAGTCAATTCAAGGGGAGTCACTCCGCATAGTCAATCCGTCGAAGCTCGACTGGAGGTTTCGAATCGCAAATAATGAAGAGCCTTTCTCCGAGTTCAAATGAGGTCTCTCTGAAAGATCATCACTGTTCAGATTAACGCTACACTGGAATTTACCAACAGAAATTAAAATGCGTGTGACGAAAGCACGACACACTTGAGACACCCCACACAAAAGTAGATCTTTACTGTGCACGACCTGACCACACAGTTATGCCTATTCAAATGCGCATTGCAAAATGTGCGTTAGGAATCTTCTTTTTTCTATGGCGGTACTGACAATATCGTTATTGAAACAATCCCAGTGCACTAAGGGATTTATAGAGCAAATCTCGAAAATAATTATTGAACTCAGCGCTATGCGCTTCGTTCAATAATGAATTTTCTCGATTTGCTCTATAAATCCCTTAGTGCACTGGGATGTCTCAATAACTTAAATAATAATTGTCAGTAAGTACTGGTGTCACATGACTGATGTGAACCAGTTGATTGGCTAATGGCGATGCGCTTAAATCTGTTAGCGCACTCCTGGAGTGCGCTAACTTTTCCACAGAGCGTATTCTTACACCCTTTGCCAAAGCGAGACTGTACTCTCATCCTCAGAATTAATTAATGACATGTAGCTTATATTCTCCACAATACCAATGATTATGACCATAAATGTCCTGCTTTTCAATTAAAGCAAAAGTGTTTTTTTTCTGACAGATTGCATGCGCCTGTGCCGCCCACAGTTGCACTGATCTAAAAATAGAACCCGCTGTGTCTAATTTTTCAGTTTCGACTTGCGAAGATTCCTCTCATAATTATGCCATGTTGGTGGCATGTACCTTATTATCCACATTACCAAATGATGAGTTAGTAAACAATTCCCAGCAGCTAACAGAAAACACAAGTGTTATTCCGATAACGTCGCAGCTAGATCAGCACGTAGCAGACTACACTGAAATACGACTGCATCTGTTCAGTAAATGAATGCTTTCCGTTTATTTTAAGGCAAGAACAATCGGAATCGAAAACGTGTAGGGTTTAGAACGTTCTTAACACATATAAGACTTATTACCAGCCTGCTTTATGTGTGCAGACTCAGTGCAACGGGACGAGCAATTTTTGTTTTTGAAATGAGACTCAGTGCAATAGCAGGCTAGCAGACGACATAAATCCCGCTCAGCAAATTAACATGTTAGGCAAATGTGAACGATAAAACGATGGGGATATAATACGTGTAGGGTTCAGAGCATTCTTACCGTTCATATTTAGTACCAGACTCCCCGATGAGGGAAGATACCACACGAATAACATGCCACGTTTATTTTGAAAATGGGCTTTCCGTCGACCTTGGCAAGGGACACAACTCTGCACAGTCAATCTGTCGAAGCTCGATGAAGGTTTCGAACCGCAAATAACTGAAAGCACAGTCCTTTCTCCGAGTTCAAATGAGAGAAAGATCATCACTGTTTAGCTTAACGCTACACTGGAATTTACCAACAGAAATTAAAACAAGAGTTTGCGTGTGATGAAAGCACAACACACGAGACAGCCCACACAAAAGTAGATCTTCTATACGACCTGACCACACAGTTATGCCTATTCAAATGCGCGTAGCAAAATGTGCGTGTTGTATCTTCTTTTTTCTCTGGCGGTACCGACAATATCGTTATTGAAACAATCCCAGTGCACTAAGGGATTTATAGAGCAAATCTCGAAAATAATTATTGAACTCAGCGCTATGCGCTTCGTTCAATAATGAATTTTCTCGATTTGCTCTATAAATCCCTTAGTGCACTGGGATGTCTCAATAACTTAAATAATAATAACAAGAGCAAACGCTCGATCGAGTCACTTTCGCAGTTCTGAATATTATATGAGGCATCAGATGGACAGGAAGAAATTGCTATTCACAACACAATGAGTCACGTTCACATAAAATTTGAGCCCGGTCACTTTTATAGTTTCCGAGAAAAGCCCAACGTTAAGTTGTGTGTTGCCGAACAGAAAAGGCTAGTTATCTCCCTTGTTTTTCTGATAACGTTCGTAAAAGGCTACAGATGTAAATACTTTGATGTAAAGAATAATCCTACAAAGTTTCAATCACATCCGATGAACTTTGTCAAAGATATAAAATGTCTAATTTTTCCTTTGACGCTGACCTGTGACCTTGAAAAAGGTCAAAGGTCAACGAAACCATCGTTAAAGTGTAGAGGTCATTGGAGGTCACGACTAAACAAAATATGAGCCCGATCGCTTTGATAGTTTCCGAGAAAAGTCCAACGTTAAGGTGGTGTCTACGGACGGCCGTCCGTCCGGCCGGACAGACTAACACTGACCGATTACATAGAGTCACTTTTTCTCAAGTGACTCAATAAAACACTACAAGTGCAAAGTGATTACATACATTTCTTTACTATGGGAAATGGGGGGAAGGGGGAGGGGGGGGTGGAGGGTGTTAACATCAGGACAAAAATACTATTACAAACAACACAAAACAGATAACGGAGTATAAAGCTAAAAGAGAATCAAATTTTACTCGCTTCTCAAACAGTCCATGACAAGTGTCATGAACTTTGCGAGTTTTAGCAATATACTCTTTTTTGTAGTGGAAAAAAGCTCTTTGAATTTAACTGAATTGGGGCGGGCATAATAATAGCACCGTAACAACTGTTTTCTATAATTGGTAAAAAAAAAGGACATACAAAAATATAATGGAACTCGTCCCCAAGGTCACCTGATGAACATTTGTGACAGATTCTGTCTTGTCTGGGAACACCAAGGGTCCTACCTTTTTGTATAGGCAATTTATGATTCAGTGTTCTAAATTTTAAAACAGCGTTTGCTAAACTAACCGGCAGGATAGACAAGTACTTTTCAAACTCAAAATTCTCTTTATACATTCTATAATTATAATAAAACTCATTGTTATTTATTTCTGAATGCCAGGTTTGGACAAATTGGTCTTGTAGCCTATTTTTCATCAGTGCTTTGAAAATATTAAAATAACCACCATCCGTTACATTATCGATAGTTTGATTGTGCCAAAAATCACTAAAGCCTAACTCATTTAGAACACCATGGACAGAACTCTACAATCCACAGGTGTTGCACACACACACACACACACACACACACACACACACACACTGACACACACACACACACACACACACACACACAGAGAAGCCGTATATATCTATATATTATATACTATATAGATGATTACCCGTTTCGCCGGGTAACTCTTCCTTATCTTCTCCAGTGTTTTCAGCCGCGATTATCTCCCTTCCTCCGTGTGGCGTCAATCCATATTCCCGTTACTACGTTACTATTTTTAGAAGGTCACTGCACGTTACTATTTTTAGAAGGTCTCCAGTGTTTTGCGCGTTTATCTCCTTTCCTTCGTGCGCCGGCGTACACCCGGTCCCAGGCGCAGCCTGGTATTCGGCTCTACTTCTTCCCGGCGAACCGGTACCCGGCGAAGCGGGTAATCATCTAGTATAGTATATAATATATAGATATATACGGCTTCTCTCTCTGTGTGTGTGTGTGTGTGTGTGTGTGTGTGTGTGTGTGTGTGTGTGTGTGTGTGTGTGTGTGTGTGTGTGTGTGTGTGTGTGTGTGGGCAACACCTGTGGATTGTAGAGTTCTGTTTGTGATGTGGTCTGGCGGCTTTGGTGTGTCTGTATGTTCAGGCCTTCCTTTGAGAAGCCATAACAGTTATTCTCAATCCCGTTTGAGTGGACTTCGCCTTCAAAGGTGATTGTGGTGTTTCGGCACTCGGTTACATTTGGCGTCGTCGACAGCGATGGGACTCGAAATGAAATGTTCAGGCCACTGAATCATTTTCGTGCTGTTCCCATTCCAACTGGGAGGGACCTAAGCTTGGCGGGTCCATGGTTTGGAACTTTGGGGACAAAGTTCATTCAAAGGGGGTCGAGTGTGATAGGGAGACTACCGTCGCCCTTCACAGCAGACTCTGCAGAGTTGTTCGCCTTAGAAGTTGTGGGCTTTCCTTGCATGTACCCGTAAGTTGTCCTCACTGTAACAATGCAAAGGTCGAATCCATTTATCGAAAAATCCACTGTCATCTATCTCTATATATTTTTACATATAGATAGATATATACGGTTTCTGTGTGTGTGTGTGTGTGTGTGTGTGTGTGTGTGTGTGTGTGTGTGTGTGTGTGTGTGTGTGTGTGTGTGTGTGTGTGTGGAGGCAACACCTGTGGATTGTAGAGTTCTGTTTGTGATGAGTTCTGGTGGCTTTTGTCTGTCTGTATGTTCTGGCATTTGAGAAGCCATAACAGATAATATAGGGCTTACAAATAAGCTCTAACATTTTCAATCCCGTTTGAGAGGACTTCGCCTTCAAAGGTGATTGTGGTGAACCGCCACGCTGTCTGTCTCTGTCTCTGTCTCGCGATTCACCCCGCAAAGCCGAGTATTCCTCTAGTGTTATATATGTACGTAAAAGAAGTAAAAACATGTTTAACACAAACAAAACTTCAAACAAGCCTGGTGGGCCTCTTGTATTTCTATGATACTTGCGTCATTCAATGCCTCGATGCCTGTTGGAGTTGATTACCAGTTACCTTGATGACCTTGTTGACCTGATCAGCAGGGATGGCCAAATCTCACAATTTTATCTCGCCAGCCGGGCGAATAACTTCAAGAAAGTTACTAGCCCGCCAGAAATGTCGCTGACCACAGTTGCTACATCTGCAGTGTTAAATGGCTTTGAAACTCGATAACAATCAAAAGTGTTGCATTGGACCAGTTTTTTCACTGGCCAGTCGGGCGAGTTGCCAGGCGGTATCTACTAGCCCGGCAGATATTTTACTCGCCCCTGGAGACCGCGCATTTGTTGGGGCATCAAAGCTGCTATCAGGACCGAGCTTGGCCATTCTTTCTGTCACAGCCATGACCTTGTCAAATACTGACGGCTGGAAGAGGTCCACGATCTTTTTCTTTTTTTCCCTGTCTTTACACCTGATGTTCCTTGTGCCGGTGTACTCTCACACCGCCCCGTCCAGGCATCAACTGCTCCGACCACATCTGAATTTCGTTCCGCTGCCAGACTGACCGATTTCACAGATGTTCCACAGTCTTTGCTGTCGGGTTATTGGCCTCTTCCCGAACAAACTGATTGACCGTGCAAGCAAGTTAAGCTTTCCCCTAAGGGTTTCTTTCGCTTAGAGGTTCATGTTGTGTGATGATGTGTAAGACTTCATGAGTTTCAATGCGACAGCGTCGTTGGCAAAAATCAAGCTCCTCTGGGGTCTTGTAGCTTATTCAAAATCGCAGATGTGTTGTCTTCGGAAACCTTCTGCCTCGAAAATATGGTCCCTTTTTTGACAGTGCAATCGTTATGTCCGTATAACACTCTCTTTGAAAATGTCCCGTTGCACGCATTGCACACTTTTAGGATACTGGTGTCTTGGGTGTTCCCGTGCACTGAGACTTTTCCAAGCCTCTTCCCCTGTACATTCGTACACCTGTGTGTTTCAAGATGTCCCATTCTTTTTCCTGTTCTTGGCTCTTCGTTGAAATTCTCACCATTTCCAGCTCGTCCTTTTGGATGGCTGATTTCAAGCGTCGCCTATCTTCCCAGCAAACACATTTTTACAAAAAGGGCATGGGTACTTCTTTGACTTCCTGTCTGCAACCACAAAAACACATTACCTGAAAGGACAAGCAAAGATGTGTATCCTTTAAAACACTTGCAAATAAATAGCATATTGAAAACCTTTGTTCAAACAAAATGCAACAAGAACAAGATTGCTTTCAACAAAGTACGCCCATGCAGCTGCGTGTTTTTTTCTAAATATATTTACCTACCCACTTACCTACCTACCTGCTACTCATTCTCAAGCTTTCTACAGAAGCTCCATCAGTTAAAATTGAACTGGTCAACTTACTATACAAGAAGAGCAAACGCTCGATCGAGTCACTTTCGCAGTTCTGAATATTATATGAGGCATCAGATGGACAGGAAGAAATTGCTATTCACAACACAATGAGTCACGTTCACATAAAATTTGAGCCCGGTCACTTTTATAGTTTCCGAGAAAAGCCCAACGTTAAGTTGTGTGTTGCCGAACAGAAAAGGCTAGTTATCTCCCTTGTTTTTCTGATAACGTTCGTAAAAGGCTACAGATGTAAATACTTTGATGTAAAGAATAATCCTACAAAGTTTCAATCACATCCGATGAACTTTGTCAAAGATATAAAATGTCTAATTTTTCCTTTGACGCTGACCTGTGACCTTGAAAAAGGTCAAAGGTCAACGAAACCATCGTTAAAGTGTAGAGGTCATTGAAGGTCACGACTAAACAAAATATGAGCCCGATCGCTTTGATAGTTTCCGAGAAAAGTCCAACGTTAAGGTGGTGTCTACGGACGGCCGGCCGGCCGGACAGACTAACACTGACCGATTACATAGAGTCACTTTTTCTCAAGTGACTCAAAAATACATTGTTCTGTCTACCTCTGTCATGGCTGATGGTCTCTGCCAAATAATTATTAGACCACTCATTTTCTATGACTGTTTAAAATGCATTAAGACAGTAACTTTAAATGTCTTTCACAAGATTATACATAATGTCACTCACCGACTTCTGCACAATATCGGGATGGTTCAGCAGATGCAAGGTTCTCTCGGTTCTCTGAAGAGGGCAAAAGCTATACTTACATGCAACAAAACACACAGCCCCTGTGTTGCGGGCAACCATCTGTCACATTCCCGAAGGAAAAGTGAGGTGCGTGGCGCACGGCGTGAGACACAAACGACAAAACAACAGAAACGGAGAATTAAAGAAAACGAGAAAGAATAAACGTTAACAAGACTTTATTTACAAAATACCGATAGAAAAGAAACAGACCTAAACCTAAACTAAGAAAGAAAAGCCTAACGAAAGAATTAACCAACGAAAGCAAAGAAGACGAAATAAGAAAATAGAAGTGTTAGCCTAACCTAAGTATTCTACCACATACCCCACTGCACATCCGTACCGTTCGCTGTCCTAGCCTGCACTGGTTCATACACAGCTCACACAAACCATTCAACCACGACTATAAACTAATTCACGTGCATCACGAATCTCTCGTCACAAGCGTACTCTGACTCTGCACATTCGTACCCCGTTCATTCCTAACACTAACACTTGTGACATCATCCCCCTTTAACAAAAAAAAAAAAACCAAGTCGCGTAAGGCGAAATTACTACATTTAGTCAAGCTGTGGAACTCACAGAATGAAACGTAGTCCGCCGCTAGTGCAAAAGGCAGTGAAAGTGACGAGCCTGTTTGGCCGAGTGGTAACGCACTTGCGCTCGGAAGCGAGAGGTTGCGAGTTCGACCCTGGGTCAGGGCGTTAGCAATTTTCTCCCCCCCTTTCCTAACCTAGGTGGTGGGTTCCAGTGCTAGTCTTTCGGATGAGACGAAAAACCGAGGTCCCTTCGTGTACACTACATTGGGGTGTGCACGTTAAAGATCCCACGATTGACAAAAGGGTCTTTCCTGGCAAAATTGTATAGGCATAGATAAAAATGTCCACCAAAATACCCGTGTGACTTGGAATAATAGGCCGTGAAAAGTAGGATATGCGCCGAAATGGCTGCGATCTGCTGGCCGATGTGACTGCGTGATGTATTGTGTAAAAAAAATTCCATCTCTCACGGCATAAATAAACCCTGCGCATTGAATATGTGCGCGATATAAATTGCATAAAAAAAAAAATTAAAAAAAATCCCTGCGCTTAGAACTGTACCCACGGAATACGCGCGATATAAGCCTCATATTGATTGATAGCACGCTTTACTGTACCTCTCTTCGTTTTAACTTTCTGAGCGCGTTTTTAATCCAAACATATCATATCTATATGTTTTTGGAATCAGGAACCGACAAGGAATAAGATGAAAGTGTTTTTAAATTGATTTCGAAAATTTAATTTTGATCATAATTTTTAATTGTTTTAATTTTCAGAGCTTGTTTTTAATCCAAATATAACATATTTATGTTTTTGGAATCAGAAAATGATGAAGAATAAGATGAACGTAAATTTGGATCGTTTTATAACAAAAAATTTTTTTACAATTTTCAGATTTTTAATTACCAAAGTCATCAATTAATTTTTAAGCCACCAAGCTGAAATGCAATACCGACGTCCGGCCTACGTCGAAGATTGCTTGGCCAAAATTTCAATCAATTTGATTGAAAAATGAGGGTGTGACAGTGCCGCCTCAACTTTTACAAAAAGCCGGATATGACGTCATCAAAGACATTTATCTAAAAAAATGAAAAAAACGTCCGGGGATATCATACCCAGGAACTCTCATGTCAAATTTCATAAAGATCGGTCCAGTAGTTTACTCTGAATCGCTCTACACACACACACGCACACACACACACACACACACACACACACACACACACACACACATACACACACACACACACACATACACCACGACCCTCGTCTCGATTCCCCCCTCTATGTTAAAACATTTAGTCATAACTTGACTAAATGTAAAAAGGATCAAAATATTGAGAGATCCGTTACAATTTACATACATAAACCTCTAAGTCTCAATAACAGGTTAAACATAGTGTACATAATCGCCGAAACAAGCATCAATAATTGTGCAAACGCCAACGAAGACAATTACACATGCATATATATGGGACTGGGTGGCCGAGTGGTAACGCACTTGCGCTCGGAAGCGAGAGGTTGCGTGTTCGACCCTGGGTCAGGCCGCTATTTTCTCCCCCCTTTCCTAACCTAGGTGGTGGGTTCAAGTGCTAGTCTTTCGGATGAGACGAAAAACCGAGGTCCCTTCGTGTACACTACATTGGGGTGTGCACGTTAAAGATCCCACGATTGACAAAAGGGTCTTTCCTGGCAAAATTGTATAGGCATAGATAAAAATGTCCACCAAATACCCGTTTGACTTGGAATAAAGGCCGTGAAAGGTGAATGCTCGCCTAATAGGCTACTGAGCTTTACTGGCCGATGTGAATGCGTTATATATTGTGTGTAAAAAATGTCTGTTTGTCTGTCTGTCTGTAAAACAAATTCCATTTCAAACGGCAGAAATTAATATGTAAGCGCCTAGGGCTATATCTAGATTAGGCGCATAAAAATGATCACAATAATAATAACAATAATATATATGCAAATGAAATCAGTACATTAAAGTCGTGCGTGTCCACCTGCGAAATCAATTCGCCAAAAAAGTCTTACTCTGCTCAGGAATAATTGAGGGTGTTGATTTGTGGTATGTGACCAAGTGGAGGGATGACAGTGTCCCATGTAAATGCCTGGCTACATTTGAGAGCATGAGCAGAGCTGTGCATACGGAAGCACTGGTCCTTTAAGTTTTGATGGAACTCACAAGACAAACAGAAAGGGGAAAACACTGACACTGACACTGACACGGAGATATAGATTCTTTATCAGGCATCACGTGCGTGCACTTAGAAGGAAAGTGTCATAAACTTTGCATTATTTTTGCACTGTCGTGAACTCACAAGCCTGATAAACTGATCCATTCACCTTTCACTGCAAAGGTACAGTCGATAAACAAGGCGGCGCCGTGTAAGTGTGTGTGTGAGTGTGTGTGTGTGTGTGTGTGTGTGTGTGTATGTGTGTGTGTGTGTGTGTGTATGTGTGTGTGTGTCTTTGTGTGTGTCTTATAGTTTAATTGTTGTTGTTTTTTGTGCTTGCTTGATTGTTTCTAGTAGAAATTATGGCCATGAAAGTTGTGAGTACACACAGCTACACACAAAACTATACAATCACACAAAAACAAGGACGTACGTACGGAGTTTGAACAATTGTCTCTTAACGTGACCGATCAGCATGAAGTTTATTGAGAACGCCTCAGGTGTACAATACACTGAACATGGAAGTTATTCAGTGCACGTGGCAATCCATTTTTAAAGGTTTCGCCGACGAACCGTCGCTTTAGCGGCGCTACGGCTGCGCCTCGGATTATAAGGCCCTGCGGTCACGTATGTAACTTCAGCAGGACAGACGACGCATTGCAGATTATAAAGGCGATTATGCGTGCGTGCTACAACGTGTGCCTGAGTTCGCACACACAGTGTCAATGCCGCGGGTGTCATTGATCTTGTAGCGAGAAAAAACAGAGTAGCTTAATTCCGAGTTGACATTAAAATTTGCAAGTTCTCTCCCTTAAAAGTGCGCTATACGAACACTTTAAACAAAAAATTATGAAGTTAAATTGAGCATTACCATCAAGCATTTTATCAATCAATCAATCAATATGAGGCTTATATCGCGCGTATTCCGTGGGTACAGTTCTAAGCGCAGGGATTTTTATTTTTTATTTTTTTATTTCTATTTTATGCAATTTATATCGCACACATATTCAAGGCGCAGGGATGGGGCGGGGATGTAGCTCAGTCGGTAGCGCGCTGGATTTGTATCCAGTTGGCCGCTGTTAGCGTGAGTTCGTCCCCACGTTCGGCGAGAGATTTATTTCTCAGAGTCAACTTTGTGTGCAGACTCTCCTCGGTGTCCGAACACCCCCGTGTGTACACGCAAGCACAAGACCAAGTACGCACGAAAAAGATCCTGTAATCCATGTCAGAGTTCGGTGGGTTATAGAAACACGAAAATACCCAGCATGCTTCCTCCGAAAACGGCGTATGGCTGCCTAAAATCACAGCGATTGGGGCGGGGATATAGCTCAGTTGGTAGCGCACTGGATTTGTATTCAGATGGCCGCTGTCAGCGTGAGTTCGATCCCAGGTTCGGCGGAAATTTATTTCAGAGTCAACTTTGTGTGCAGACTCTCTTCGGTGTCCGAACTCTTCCCCCGTGTACACTACATTGGGTGTGCACGTTAAAGATCCCACGATTGACAAAAGGGTCTTTCCTGGCAAAAATTGCTTAGGCACAGTTAATAATTGTCTACCTATACCCGTGTGACTTGGAATAATGGGCCGTGAAAGGTAAATATGCGCCGAAATGGCTGCAATCTACTGGCCGTATAAAATTTCATCTCACACGGCATCACTGCAGAGCGCCTAGAACTGTACCCACGGAATATGCGCGATATAAGACTCATTGATTGATTGATTGATTAAATGGCGGGGTAAAAAACGGTCATACACGTAAAATTCCACTCGTGCAAAAAACACGAGTGTACGTGGGAGTTTCAGCCCACGAACGCAGAAGAAGAAGAAGGCGCAGGGATTTATTTATGCCGTGTGAGATGGAATTTTTTTTACACAATACATCACGCATTCACATCGGCCAGCAGATCGCAGCCATTTCGGCGCATATCCTACTTTTCACGGCCTATTATTCCAAGTCACACGGGTATTTTGGTGGACATTTTTTATCTATGCCTATACAATTTTGCCAGGAAAGACCCTTTTGTCAATCGTGGGATCTTTAACGTGCACACCCCAATGTAGTGTACACGAAGGGACCTCGGTTTTTCGTCTCATCCGAAAGACTAGCACTTGAACCCACCACCTAGGTTAGGAAAGGGGGGAGAAAATTGCTAACGCCCTGACCCAGGGTCGAACTCGCAACCTCTCGCTTCCGAGCGCAAGTGCGTTACCACTCGGCCACTCGGATTTTGTTTTCGTTAACAAAGTGATGCGTCACATTAATATTGATGCATATCCATAGCATGTGTCAAAATTGTTTTGTACATGTACTGTTCAAAGTTATTAAAAAAATAAAATAAAATCGGGACGTGCTGAATATGAACCACGGACCTCAGAGTTCGAAATGCAACATCGTATCCATTATACCAACGAGACAACTGAAGAAAGTATACAATTGAAGAGATATAAAGTACAACGCATCGATGCGATCTCACAGCGATTGAAATCTTTGATGACCAGTATCTGCTATTTGTACTAAAATGACTGTGTTTAAAACGTAACGATGACCTGACTATGAATGACATGAACACACGCGCAACACCTGGGAAGCATTTATTGATAAATGGCCGTCTACAAGCGTTGACAAAATTGGACATGAAGAGACACGAATTCCTCTTTGACAAAAGAGCAGATTGTCCCCCTTGAAATACATCGCTCTGATTGGTTGGTTGCCCGCTGCAATGACACTGCACGCATCAAAAATAGGAATGATTCTATTCTTCGGCAGCACAGCCGCACCACCCATTTCTTTTTTTTCCACAGCTCGCTACACGTTGCGTGAAAAAAAATCCCTATCGCAGCATTCAGCGCCGCTGACTCTGCACAGGTGTATTTTGCCCTTAACGTCAGCAGCACGCGGGCAGCGTGTGACAGAGGTTCTCACACATAGCGTCAACGCGGCGAGTGTCCTTAGTTTTGCCGCGAACAAAATTCAGGGGAACTAACTTCGAGTTGACATCAGCATTTGCAAGTTCTCTCCTTTAAAATGTGCGATACAAAAAGAATCGCTGTGGTTTGTAAATGAAGTTAAACGGGGTAGTCCTACCTAGATTTTTGGACAAAATTCGGTTTTTATCGTAAAACAAAAAATTTCCAATTTTAAAAAACATGAACTTGTCTTTCTGCTTTCAGACACAAATTGAATGATTGTTCTTGGAGTGTTTGTTTGAAAGTTATTAGTTGTTTTCTGAGGTAGAGGTACATACAATCATCAATCTAAATCATAATAATGTCATATACATTTTGAATCATATCCATAGCATGACTCAAAATATTATAGCTCTGTACTTTAGGTAATGAAGTTAGTTTTAAACGCGTTGCGTTTAATCAATTCACATGACAGAACATTAAACGATTTAATCACACATATAAATCAAAAGAGCTACCTTTTTGGCTACCTATTTTCCCCTGTCGCCTTGCGACGAAGAAAATGTTGTCTGTGTGAAAACTAAAACGTACATTTCAGTTGTCGACAGCCAGCGTGTGTGGTGTTTGTGGCTGTGGCGAACAGCTTATGGAACTGCGTAGGTTTGTGTGTTTCTTAATCAAACTTTAGTTAAGTTTTTTTTTATATCGTTCGCTTGAATTTTTTAAAGTGTTTGTTCGTTTGATTTTGGGGGATTATATTTTTTTATTTTTTTTTATTTTGTTGTTTGTTTATTTTGTTTATTTTTTATTTTTGTTTGCTTGTTTGTTGTTTCTGTTTTATTGAAGAAAAACGAGTGCTATTTTTCTGTTTTATTGAAGAAAAACGAGTGCTATTTTTCTGTTTTATTGAAGAAAAACGAGTGCTATTTTTCTGTTTTATTGAAGAAAAACGAGTGCTATTTTTCTGTTTTATTGAAGAAAAACGAGTGCTATTTTTCTGTTTTATTGAAGAAAAACGAGTGCTATTGTTCTGTTTTATTGAAGAAGAACGAGTGCTATTTTTCTGTTTTATTGAAGAAAAACGAGTGCTATTGTTCTGTTTTATTGAAGAAAAACGAGTGCTATTTTCTGTTTTATTGAAGAAAAACGAGTGCTATTTTTCTGTTTTATTGAAGAAAAACGAGTGCTATTTTACTGTTTTGATTCTCTGGGTTCATTTTACTTCATCTTTTTTATTTGGAAACTATTTGCTCTTTCACAAACATTAATTAAAAAAAATATTAGACATTTTTGATTACTTGTCAGCTTTTTTTTGCGTGTGTATTTAAGATCAAACAAAATTGAAACAGTAAAGAAGAGAACCTAGAAGACCCCCCCCCCCAACCCCCCCCCCCCCCCCCACCCCCCAAAAAGTTAAAAATTCCAAAATCAAACATTTTGTAAGAATTCTTTCTGCAAGCAAATGCCAGCTTGAAGACAATTCGTCTTTTGTTATGAAACGTTCTAAGAACATCTTTTCCCTCTTTCTCCTTCTTTATATTTTAAATGTGTCCATGCGTCCTTGTGTGTTTCCTTTTTCTTGCTCACTTTCTGGTTTTTTTCTTCTTCTTGCTTTCTTTGTGATTGGTTGACTGATTGACCGCTGATTTTTTGGTTGATTTGTTTGGAAGGCTGGCTGGGTAGATTTTTGTTTTTTCTTCTTTCTTTACTTCCTTCATTTTGTTCATTCATTTGCTCTTCGCTAAACGGTTATCTCTAGTTTCTGTCAATACAAAGTAAGCAAAATAAATGTCTTATTTGAAGGTAAACACTATTGTGGCCTGACAACGAAGATGAACAACAATGACGAATGCACACCTTTATTATTTAGCGGTGCCTTCAATGGCATAGAAGGTGAGAGAGAGACAGAGACACAGAGAGAGAGAGAGAGAGAGAGAGAGAGAGAGAGAGAGAGAGAGAGAGAAGCCCTCGCTTACTGTTCATTTGCCTGTCTGTCTGTCTGTCTGTCTGTCTGTCTGTCTGTCTGTCTATTTTTCTGTCTGCCCACCTGTTTATTGACCTCATATACCTGTCTCTGATATATTTCAAAGCCGATTTTTTGGGTAAAAACTGCTTCGAAACCATTATTTTCTTTTTCATTAACTTTGGCTGTTTCACTGTGGCTCTGAAAATCTGCTTGTTTGCATATATATAATCAGTTTAGAATAAAGGATATCGTGAACGATTTTCCCAACCTAGTAGTTGTACCTAATTCGAACTCGCAACCAACTATTGGTCATTTGATGTAAATTTGACAAGGTTCAAGACAATTAAGAAATGATCGTCGGATTTACGCAAGTAGCCATCACGTATTACATAGGGAGTGTGTCTGCGATACATAATCTCAAATGTGCAGAGATTTCTTAAATCAGGCCAGCTGGGTAAAACTACATGCCTCAAACAATCAACGTATCAAACACGTAAAGTTTAACGCAATAGGATTATGAAAACTTTTTTTTCAGAGTCCCAGCATTTTAAGATCCGGAATCGCAAAGGCCAGGGTCAACAGAACGGGATCGAGGATGGTGACCTTGGGAGCCGGAGGTTAAGGCAACGTGACGCAGAATATCGTCAGAACTTCATCAGAAGCATTTGGTTGTGCCTGTGCTGTTTTTGTTTGGTACAAAACTCTCTCTCTCTCTCTCTCTCTCTCTCTCTCTCTCTCTCTCTCTGTCTGTCTCTCTCTCTCTCTCTCTCTCTCTGTCTCTGTCTCTCTCATTATTATTATTTTATTGTTATTAATCTTATTACCATGAAATCATCATCATTGCCTTCATTGCTATTATCATTGTTACTTTTGCTATCTTTATACTTCATAGTTTTTATTTAGTTAATCTATAACTTTTGATTTGCTTTTGAATGTTACTTATTACCATATGTATGTTTCGTCAAATTCGTAGTGTCCATATACTCTTTTCATGTGTTGTTTTGTTCTCGTCTTTGTTTGCAAGGACAGATTGTAAGACTAGGCAATGCCTAAAATCTCCATCCTTCTGTAATAAAGATTAATCAATCAATCAATCAATCTCTCTCTCTCTCTCTCTCTCTCTCTCTCTCTCTCTCTCTCTCTCTCTCTCTCTCTCTCTCTCTCTCTCTCTCTCAGCTTGGTCTCGTGAATCTATTGATCATATTGATAACATTAAAGCTGGAGTATACACCTGAGGCCATACTTCAAAGTGGTTAGGCAGTTTTAAAGGTTTGTTTTTATGTTAGTTCAGTGTTTTGTTTATCAGGAAAAAAAAATGAATAGAGCTTGTCGCGCAAAATTTTGAGATAACGACTGAAGTTTGAGCATGGATATGAGATTTTTTCACGCAAACCCTACTGAAGAATTTGTGATATTGTATTGTGAATATGTTAACAAAAAACAATCGAATGATCACAAACTGAAGAAGAGAAATAGGGAAGCAAAATAGAACATCAAACATAGTGATTTTACAGGTGAATTTGGAGAAAAAAACCTTATGTATCCATTTTTGAAGCCCAATTTGAAGCATGGAACACAGTCAAACATAAATTAAAAGTGTTAAAGTGGTTACAGTGTTCAGAAATAGTGTTAAATAACAAGTTGAGTTATCCCTCTTCACAAATTTTAAAAGAAATACACCTCTTGTCACGCAAAATTTTGAACTGTGATGCTTTTACTACCCCCACCCCCTACTCATTTTTCAGAAAAGAGTGCATATTATCTTCTAAATAGACAAGCAAGGTAGTCAGATGATCAAAACTTAAAAACAGAAATAGGGAAGCAAAATAGAACATGCAACATAGTGATTTAACTGGTGAATTCAGAAAAAAACCCACTTTTTTACTCATTTTATTAGCTGAATTTAAAGCTTGGAAGACAGAAATAAATAAATTAAAAGTGCAAAACTGGTTACAGTGTTCAGAAATAGTGTTAGATACCAAGTTGAGTTATCCCTCTTCATCACAGTTAAAAGAAACACACCTCTTGTCGCGCAAAATCTTGAACTTTGATGCTTTTACTACCCCCACCCCCTACCCATTTTTCAGAAAAGAGTGCATATTATCTTCCAAATAGGAAAGCATGGTAATCAGATGATCAAAAACTTAAGAAGATAAATAGCGAAGCAAAATAGAATATCCAACATAGTGATTTAAGTGTTGAATTCAGAAAAAACACACTTTTTTCTCATTTTTGAAGCTGAATTAGAAGTTTGGAAGACAGAAAAAATAAATTAAAAGTGCTAAAGTGGTTACAGTGGTTACAGTGTTCAGAAATAGTGTTAGATACCAAGTTGAGTTTTTGCTCTTTATCACTGTTAAAAGAAACACACCTCTTGTCGCGCACAATCTTGAACTGTGATCCTTTTACTACCCCCGCCCCCTGCCCATTTGAACACAAAACAGTGCATATTCTCTTCCAATTAGAAAAATAAGTAATTTTAAGCAACTGGACATTTTTAAAATACATCTTTTCTGTCAGTCTAAAGATTGCTTAGTCCATTAAAAACAAACAGACTAGGATTTAGCGCACCCATTTTAAGAAAAAGTTAACATGATAATTGATATATCGGACTTTTTTATGCAATCACTACTGAAGATTCCAGACCAGGTAAAATAATCATTTTATATCCTTTGTCACATTTTAATTTTTTTTTATATAAATCTATCTATAGCGAGTCTTGTCTCTTTGTGTCATTTACATGTAGTTATTTTCAAGAATTCTATCCTGGCAAACATTTTTAAAAATCCCCACCTACCTACCCTATTTTGTTTACCCATGTTATTAGAAACAGACTATTTATTTTTATTGGCCTAAAGATCTTAAAACATTTGTTTTATTAGAGAAATAACAAGTACAGCCCTTAGCTGTGTCACTCGAATTTCTTTGTCAGGCTGAAACTTAGCTGTTGCGTTGAAGTCTGCTGTGTGTGTCTGGGTCCAAAGCAACTTTCACATTCTCATCTACACACTCACGTTACTCACACAAGTATACAATTCTACCCACACAGGCGTTCGGGGATGGGGGTCTCGCACTCGGGCGAATCACACCACAAAATACAAAGTATAACGTACACAGATTTTTCTATTGAACCAAAAAGCAAATTAAATCATGAATAAATCAATCAAGCAAAACTTCCACACAATGACACACTCATTCTCGGTTCACACTGCGCTCTGGACGTGCACACTTGGTAGCACGTATACCGTTCCGACTCCGTTTGTCTTCCTGCAAGTCCTGCACAGGCACACGCTTGTCCAAGAATCACAATAATCCTCGTGAATGTCACAGCAGGCATAGTAAGGTTACGTAGAAAAGTCCAAAAGGGTGCGCTAATGGTGGTAATCCGGCACACACACACACACACACACACACACACACACACACACACACACACACACACACACACACACACACACACACACACACACACACAGAGTGACACACACACACACACACACTGACACACACACACACACACACACTCCGGTTTGGTAAGTTACCTGATAAATAATGTAGCCTGTAGATTTAACGGGGAGACTGATCAGACAGGAAGAGCAATACTTTCACATTTCCGATGTTCAGCGATAAACTTGTTTTCTTCGAGAGTTCGATCTTCGTGCGATTCTGGCGCGTTGTCACCAAGAACGTTAAGAAACAGGATATCATCATGATGCCTCTATACAAAAACCAGGTCTAGGAACTCTTTCTAAAGTCAGTCAGTATTAACCTCCTCAACACAATCCTCATCTTGTCCCATAGTGATTTCTGCCGCCAAAGAACATGTGGTTCTGAACTCAAAAGACCGATTTGTCGTCTTCCGGCATTGCGAAATTCAGATCGATCTACCCCAACTACATGCATTGATCTGAGCAATAAAATGTAGATGCGATAATCTGCAAACATCTCTTCAACACAATCTGCATCTTGTCCCATCGTGATTTCTGTCGGCAAAGAACATGTGGTTCTCAACTCACAAGACCGATTTGTCATCTTCCAGTGTGAAATTCAGATCTGCCCCAAGTACGTGCAATAAAATGTAGAAGCGATAATCTGAAAAAAAATCTTTTCATTGTCATCAGTCCGATGTCTTTTATCCAGAGCAGGGATGAACACACTTTTTCATCAGCAGTTTGTTATGTTTATCCGCAGACTGCTTTCCATTACTTGTCGTCTGTTTTAGATTGACTCGTAGCCAGGCAAGAAGTGCTTGTTTACTGACACGTTCTCACGCACGACATGTCGTTAATGCAAGTTCTAACGATTGTTTTTTATTGCACTGATAGAGAATGTCGATAGTTGTAAACTTCTGCCATTTCCAAATGTTTATTTCATTATTTTGCATACGGATATGGCTAATAAGTGGATAATCTGTTACGACACGAAACGCGTTCTAAATCCGGGAAGGGAGGCTACTCCAGCGTACTTTCAGGTGTATCCTACAGCCTTAAAGTGTCATAATCGCATTTTTGTTGTCTGTGGGAGTTCAACCCAGACAGTCTGGCGCTCAGTATCGTCTCGCTTTGGATTTAATAGACTTCAAACCAGTTCAATAACTGGCACAACCATCGACGCTTGTTGATCACATTGACACTAACATTACATCTGACATGACGAACATTTTTCCAGTGTTTGTACATGGTCGTTTAGGTTGCCCAAGCGGGTACGGTAGGGCCACACAAGCATTTAATATAGCAGTTTTAAAAAAACAATGGATGAAACGCAATTTTTCTTTGATCTTAGTTAAGCACCATTTTCCTACGTATTCAACCATGTTGTTGCCGACGAAGCCTTGAGTGCATTTTTACGCCGCCTTTATATTGCGGTGTATAGGAATCGCTCTGTCTGTCTGTTTGTCTGTCTGTCTGTCTGTCTGTCTGTCTCTCTGTCTGTCTGTCTTTTTTATTAGACTTGTATCTTTAGATAATGTATCCGATCAAATTTAAGTAAGTTCTGCGATGAAAAACAAATCATTCGATTTTTTCACTATTCTCATTACAGTATTGCAATGAACGAGGTTGGTATGATTATTTAAGCAAGACGTTGCGCCACACGACAAAAACATACATTTTCTCCGCTCAAATAAAAGCGTCCTTTTGGATCATCAACAACTGAAGAAGTTCAAGATGACCGTGTATTAGGAGTAATTATTGATCTTGAACTCAAATGGCAGTCTCTCCCTCTCTCCCACTCCCTCTCTCCCTCTCTCCCCTCTCTCCCTTCCTGTATCTCTACTCTCCCACACACACCCCACACACCCCCGTTCGCACTCCCTCTTCATCTCTCTCTCTCTCTCTCTCTCTCTCTCTCTCTCTCTCTCTCTCTCTCTCTCTCTCTCTCTCTCTCTCTCTGTTTATCATTTATTAGAAATTTGTATTAGAAGTAAGGACCGGTTGTAAGAAAAGGCGTGGCCACAACCTCTATCCTTGAAAAATAAAGTTCCATCATCACCATCATCATCTCGCTCTGTCGACCCCTCCTTCTTCCCGCAACTCGGACGGAGACAGCTAAAGCTTTTGACCCAGTTTGAACTCTGGCTCAGATTGTTTTTAAAGGACCCCAACAGGCTATTTTTGGTGTCAAAAACGCGTTTATTCGCGTTTTGGCGTGACTTAAGTCAACCAGACATATGCATGCCGTAGGAAATTGTTTTCTCACCTTCCCTCACAGGGTTTAGTTTATTTCGGAATCGTTTAGGCCATAATCCGACGAATTTCGTGGCTGAAGCGAAGCGTTTTCGCGTTCCGATCTGGCGGGCATTGTATCTCGAACGTCCGCGAGAGTACGGAAGTGGTGAATTCTGGGTAAAATTTTCGATGACGTCAGAAGCCGTATTCATAGAAGCAACTTTAGCTGCTGAACCTTACAGTTTTGAGCCTGCGCGCCCCGTGATTTGTAATCATTTTTTTTTTACAAATCACGTTAATGTTCCCGATATCTTCTTGTCATCCCAAAAGTCAAGACACAAAAACAAAATCCCTTGACTCTTGGGGTAGCGCGACTCCGTTGATTTTGTTTTCTTTCTCCATATCATTACTAGATTGTCCCGTCGCTGGGAAATTCGGATCACTTCCTCCCAGTGGAAAGCTAGCAGCAACAGAGTCGCGATACCCCAAAGTCAAGGGAGATCTTTGGGATTTTTCTTCCTTTTCTTTATGACGACCACAGACAGACAGACACACTTACATTCATTCTTTTTTTTCTTTTTTTTTTCTCTTTTTTTGTGGACTTTACTCTTGCTTATATGCAATATCCAGCACAATCCGTGGAAGTCGAGCGCAGCCTATGATTTGCCACAAGAAAAGGCCCAGTGATGTGAGTACAATATTCTCCGTAGACTTTAAACAAATTAAAAGATAAACCATTCAAAATGTAATATTTCAAATGGATTGTCATATCATTGGTTCAAATATTACGAAGAACACCCCTATCCTCCACTCCAACATTTCTACGAGTGCCCATGTGACAGTTTAATTCGCTGTAATCCGTTCATGCAAGATTTCAAACCACTGTTTAAACAAATTACGTGATGTTCGTATTCCATTCCCTTGAGCTTGGCAATTTTCTGTACAGGAGCAAGTACTGGTCAGCATACGTCTGGCACCCGAGTACTCTGTTTTGTAACCCTACCCCTACCCCTCCTCCACTACACTTCCCTTCTAACCCCCCCACACACACACACACACACACACACACACACACACACACACACACACACACACACACACACACACACACACACCCGCCTTTTTACACTTAGTCAAGTTTTAAAAGAAAATCAGTTTGTACATGTAGATTAGGTTTTATGTTGGCATGCTTCGCCGAGACCAGCTCCGCCCGTCACGGTTTACCGGTTTCGGCTAGCCTGATTTTAGAAGTCTCGAAGGGATTTCAGAGACAGAGTAGATCTTTTAATTTTTGAGCCAAGAGGTTGACGAAATGGGTTTTTTTATCCCCGAGTACGCAGTACTAGGGTCCAGCAGACTTTAATTGTGTGTCTGTGTGTCTGTCTCGACTTAACAGCTTATTGCTGGGAAACTACTGGGCGCAGTTCGTTCAAAAGTTGATACACTAACTTGATAATAGGTCCGATTGATCGTATTAAAACTTCATAATGTTACCTGGGACCTAAATGCGAAATATTCCACCAAAACGACTCTTAACTGGGGGAGTTTTTGCGGTGGGAGGCTGGTCGCTTTGCGAACAGCCTGAACTAAAGGGGAGACTTGGGCGGCCTCAGCCGAACACGTCACGGAGTGACGAGAAAAGCATGATTTGCAAGCCAGCCGCAGCTGGTGGGGATTTGGTCTCGGCAAAGAAACTACAATACAGTGCTTGGTCTCGGTGAGACTGAAAGAGAGAGAGCGACAGATACACACAGTGATTCAAGGCGCACAACTATAGTAAAGTTGTCGTAGCACGTCCGTCTATGGCCAAAGTGATCCGGGTTCGATTCCCGGCATGGGCAGTCTATTTTTTTTTTTTTTAAATTCTTGTTTACTATTGTTTATTATGAACGTTTTAATGTTTTATTTCACTCTAATAATTTTTTTAATTGTGTAAAATAAATAAATATTTTTTTTTTTTTTAATCCAAGTGATCCGGGTTCGATTCCCGGCATAAGCGGTCTATTTTTTATTTTATTTTATTTTTAAATTCTTGTTTACTATTGTTTATTATGAACGTTTTAATGTTTTATTTTACTCTAATAATTTTTTTAATTGTGTAAAATAAATAAAAATAAAAAATAAAAATTTTAAATCTACGTGCACAAGACAAAAACTTTCATAATAAGAATAAGAATAAGAATAAGAATACTTTATTATCTCATAGAGAAATTCAGGGGTGGTACATAACAATAATACAAACAAGACATTGATCTGACATAAAACATATAGCACTATATAACATGGACATCTTTAAAGCACTGCGCTTACATATTCTCGCACACCGACGCGTATAACGAACTATGGCTAAACATCATTGCAAAATATCATAACATACAATATATCGCAGGAAATATACGTTGTACATAAATCCAATACATACATGTACATTACTACTGATTGCACTGGCAGAAGAGGGGCTGAGTCGGGTATGTGGATGTGTTTACATGTTGCTAAGGGTGATGGATTTGGGGATGAAGCTGTTTTGCAGCCTGAGTGTCCTAGCTTTGTGCGTGCGAAGTCCACGGCCAGAGGGAAGGAGTTCATAGAAGTGGGCTAGGACATGAGACCTATCTGAAGCTATCCGCCTACTCTTTCTCACCACACGCTTTTCATACAGGGACTCCACACTTGCTTGCTGCCTGCCAATCACCTTGCTACTGACATTCACCATTCGCACTAAGACATTCCTGTTCTTCACACTCAGACCTCCATACCAGGACACAAAACCAAAAGTGATGACAGACTCGATGAAAGAGCGGTAGAAAGTTTGGAGGATAGAAGAGTTCACATTCAACTTCCTAAGTTTCTGAAGGCAGTAGATGCGTGACTGACATTTTTTGTGTATGAGGGTGGTGTTTGCATTGAAGGACAGCTTATCATCGATAACTGTGCCAAGATACTTATATTCAGTCACACGCTCAACAGTCACACCATTAATCATCAGGTCAGGGACAGGGGCAGGGTTTCTTCTAAAGTCTATCAGAAGTTCTTTGGTCTTTGTCACATTTAGGTCTAAAAAGTTGTCTTTACACCAGGCGTTGAAACGTTCTACTTCTGCAAAGTAAGTTGCGTCACTATTGGAGAGATCTTCTAGCGCTGTATCATCTGAATATTTGATAAGAAGGATGGAGTCAGTGCCACTGCAGTCGTTAGTGTAGAGTGTGAACAACTGGGGGAGGAGCCAGTCTGAAGAGTACTCGGGTCCAGCGCCAGCGTTTTTTATCGCTTGACGCGATTTGTTTTATGATGTAAAAAAAATATAAAAAGAGAATAAGAAGAAAAACACTTGTCGACAGGGCGTGGTAACGGGTCAGTTCGGACCGTCCTTCCTTGACCTGCAGCTCATCACTCACACCAATGTCCAGCAAGCTTCGGCCTTCTTCACGGCAGCCTCTGCAGGTAGGTCGTCGTATGGGATGATGATGATGATGATGATGATGATGATGATGATGATGATGATGGCACTAGCAAGTCTGCGAGTCTGTCTGTGTGTATATGTCTGTCTGTGTTTGTTTTGTGTGTGTGTGTGTGTGTGTGTGTGTGTGTGTGTATGTGTGTGTGTGTGTGTGTGTGTGTGTGTGTGTGTGTGTGTGTGTTAGCGTGTGTGTGTGTGATGGGGGTGGGTGGGTATCGTTCTACCTGGACTAACTTATTGCATGATGTTAAGATTGTCTTGATTTTTCTTCCTATTCCAAGCTACACTGATGCAAAGTTTCATGCAAGATTTAGAAGTTTGGTTTTGGGGACAGTCCGTTTAACCACACACTGCACTAGGACATGGCAGGCTTCAAGGTAATTTTATAACACCTTGATCTAACACTTTCTAACACTTCCATACTGTTCGCAAGTAATGTGGCAGGGTCCCAAACGCGATGTGTTTGTTCCCCGCAACTGATACTGTGTGTGTGGTGGAGGATGGTCTTGAATAGGGAAATAATTTTGATCTAACACTGTCACACTTTCACAGGCTATGTAGCGGGGTCACTGGTGACCGGTGTGATCTACGACGTGTGGGACAAGTCCCTGCTGCAGATACTCTGTGTGCTGCAGATGGGGTCATGCATAGTTATCACAACTTGATCTAACAACTTCTAACACTGTCACACTGTCACAGGCAACGTAGCGGGGTCACTGGTGTCCGGTGTGATCTACGACGTGTGGGACAAGTCCCTGCTGCAGATACTCTGTGTGCTGCAGATGGAGTCATGCATAGTTATCACAACTTGATCTAACAACTTCTAACACTGTCACAGGCAACGTAGCGGGGTCACTGGTGTCCGGTGTGATCTACGACGTGTGGGACAAGTCCTTGCTGCTGATTCTCTGTGTGCTGCTGATGGGGGTCATGACCCTGATACTCCCCTTCTGCTCGCGATACTGGGTCATGGTCGTCGCCTGTTTCCTCGTCACCACCTTCGGACAGAGTGTTGGTACAGGTAAAGAAGCGACGTGTGTGATTTGTGTCCGTTGTTCATCATGCTATGATGATGATAATGATGATGATGATGATGATGATGACGATGACGATGACGATGATGATGATGATGACGACGACGATGACGATGATGATGATGATGATGATGATGATGATGATGATGATGATGATGCTACTGCTGCTGCTATTGCTGCTGATGATGATGCTGAAGCCCACCCCCCCCCCCCCTCCAAAGACATTTGAGCAACATCTCTGTGAAGGTTTGACCATATATGCGGACTGAAAGCGTGTGAACGTAAATTCCTTTTATTCAAATCTTTCGTTTGGTTCCATGAGGAAAACGATTCATTAACTGCTACTTCTATGCCGACTCGTATGGATTTGTTGTAAGGGCACAATCCTTCCCTTGTATTAGATTTGGCTCAGTAAAACTCACACCTGTCCAGGCTTTAAATACGAGTAAAGGCCATCTCTCCACTTGGTCACATACCATCTCTCCACGTGGTCACATACCATCTCTCCACTTGGTCACATACCATCCCTCCACTTGGTCACATACCATCTCTCCACTTGGTCACATACCATCCCTCCACTTGGTCACATACCATCCCTCCACTTGGTCACATACCATCCCTCCACTTGGTCACATACCATCCCTCCACTTGGTCACATACCATCTCTCCACTTGGTCACATACCATCTCTCCACTTGGTCACATACCATCCCTCCACTTGGTCACATACCATCCCTCCACTTGGTCACATACCATCCCTCCACTTGGTCACATACCATCCCTCCACTTGGTCACATACCATCCCTCCACTTGGTCACATACCATCCCTCCACTTGGTCACATACCATCCCTCCACTTGGTCACATACCATCCCTCCACTTGGTCACATACCATCCCTCCACTTGGTCACATACCATCCCTCCACTTGGTCACATACCATCCCTCCACTTGGTCACATACCATCCCTCCACTTGGTCACATACCATCCCTCCACTTGGTCACATACCATCCCTCCACTTGGTCACATACCATCCCTCCACTTGGTCACATACCATCCCTCCAGTCGGTCACATACCATCCCTCCACTCGGTCACATACCATCCCTCCACTTGGTCACATACCATCCCTCCAGTCGGTCACATACCATCCCTCCACTCGGTCACATACCATCCCTCCACTCGGTCACATACCATCCCTCCACTTGGACACATACCATCCCTCCACTTCGTCACATACCATCCCTCCACTTGGTCACATACCATCCCTCACGTGGTCACATACCATCCCTCCACTCGGTCACATACCCATCCCTCCACTTGGTCACATACCATCCCTCCACTTGGTCACATACCATCCCTCCACTTGGTCACATACCATCCCTCCACTTGGTCACATACCATCCCTCCACTTGGTCACATACCATCCCTCCACTTGGTCACATACCATCCCTCCACTTGGTCACATACCATCCCTCCACTTGGTCACATACCATCCCTCCACGTGGTCACATACCGTCCCTCCACTTGGTCACATACCATCCCTCCACTTGGTCACATACCATCCCTCCGCTTGGTCACATACCATCCCTCCACTTGGTCACATACCATCCCTCCACTTGGTCACATACCATCCCTCCACTTGGTCACATACCATCCCTCCACTTGGTCACATACCATCCCTCCACTTGGTCACATACCATCCCTCCACTCGGTCACATACCATCCCTCCACTTGGTCACATACCCTCCCTCCACTTGGTCACATACCCTCCCTCCACTTGGTCACATACCACCCCTCCACTTGGTCACATACCATCCCTCCACTTGGTCACATACCATCCCTCCACTTGGTCACATACCATCCCTCCACTTGGTCACATACCATCCCTCCACTTGGTCACATACCATCCCTCCACTTGGTCACATACCATCCCTCCACTTGGTCACATACCATCCCTCCACTTGGTCACATACCATCCCTCCACTTGGTCACATACCATCCCTCCACGTGGTCACATACCATCCCTCCACTTGGTCACATACCGTCCCTCCACTTGGTCACATACCATCCCTCCACTTGGTCACATACCATCCCTCCACTTGGTCACATACCATCCCTCCACTTGGTCACATACCATCCCTCCACTTGGTCACATACCATCCCTCCACTTGGTCACATACCATCCCTCCACTTGGTCACATACCATCCCTCCACTTGGTCACATACCATCCCTCCACGTGGTCACATACCATCCCTCCACTTGGTCACATACCGTCCCTCCACTTGGTCACATACCATCCCTCCACGTGGTCACATAGCATCCCTCCACGTGGTCACATACCATCCCTCCACTTGGTCACATACCATCCCTCCACTTGGTCACATACCATCCCTCCACTTGGTCACATACCATCCCTCCACTTGGTCACATACCATCCCTCCACTTGGTCACATACCATCCCTCCACTTGGTCACATACCATCTCTCCATTTGGTCACATACCATCCCTCCACTTGGTCACATACCATCCCTCCACTTGGTCACATACCACCCCTCCACTTGGTCACATACCATCCCTCCACTTGGTCACATACCATCCCTCCACTTGGTCACATACCATCCCTCCACTTGGTCACATACCATCCCTCCACTTGGTCACATACCATCCCTCCACTTGGTCACATACCATCCCTCCACGTGGTCACATACCGTCCCTCCACTTGGTCACATACCACCCCTCCACTTGGTCACATACCATCCCTCCACTTGGTCACATACCATCCCTCCACTTGGTCACATACCATCCCTCCACTTGGTCACATACCATCCCTCCACTTGGTCACATACCATCCCTCCACTTGGTCACATACCATCCCTCCACTTGGTCACATACCATCCCTCCACTTGGTCACATACCGTCCCTCCACTTGGTCACATACCACCCCTCCACTTGGTCACATACCATCCCTCCACTTGGTCACATACCATCCCTCCACTTGGTCACATACCATCCCTCCACTTGGTCACATACCATCCCTCCACTTGGTCACATACCGTCCCTCCACGTGGTCACATACCGTCCCTCCATTTGGTCACATACCATCCCTCCACTTGGTCACATACCATCCCTCCACTCGGTCACATACCATCCCTCCACGTGGTCACATACCATCCCTCCACTTGGTCACATACCATCCCTCCACGTGGTCACATACCATCCCTCCACTTGGTCACATACCATCCCTCCACTTGGTCACATACCATCCCTCCACTTGGTCACATACCATCCCTCCACTTGGTCACATACCATCCCTCCACTTGGTCACATACCATCCCTCCACTTGGTCACATACCATCCCTCCACTTGGTCACATACCATCCCTCCACTTGGTCACATACCATCCCTCCACTCGGTCACATACCATCCCTCCACTTGGTCACATACCCTCCCTCCACTTGGTCACATACCCTCCCTCCACTTGGTCACATACCATCCCTCCACTTGGTCACATACCATCCCTCCACTTGGTCACATACCATCCCTCCACTTGGTCACATACCATCCCTCCACTTGGTCACATACCACCCCTCCACTTGGTCACATACCATCCCTCCACTTGGTCACATACCACCCCTCCACTTGGTCACATACCATCCCTCCACTTGGTCACATGCCATCCCTCCACTTGGTCACATACCATCCCTCCACTTGGTCACATACCATCCCTCCACTTGGTCACATACCATCCCTCCACTTGGTCACATACCGTCCCTCCACGTGGTCACATACCATCCCTCCACTTGGTCACATACCATCCCTCCACTTGGTCACATACCATCCCTCCACTTGGTCACATACCATCCCTCCACTTGGTCACATACCGTCCCTCCACGTGGTCACATACCATCCCTCCACTTGGTCACATACCATCCCTCCACTTGGTCACATACCATCCTACCACTTGGTCACATACCATCCCTCCACTCGGTCACATACCATCCCTCCACTTGGTCACATACCATCCCTCCACTTGGTCACATACCATCCCTCCACTTGGTCACATACCATCCCTCCACTTGGTCACATACCATCCCTCCACCTGGTCACATACCATCCCTCCACCTGGTCACATACCATCCCTCCACTTGGTCACATACCACCCCTCCACTTGGTCACATACCATCCCTCCACTTGGTCACATACCATCCCTCCACTTGGTCACATACCATCCCTCCACTTGGTCACATACCATCCCTCCACTTGGTCACATACCATCTCTCCACTTGGTCACATACCATCCCTCCACTTGGTCACATACCATCCCTCCACTTGGTCACATACCATCCCTCCACTTGGTCACATACCGTCCCTCCACGTGGTCACATACCATCCCTCCACTTAGTCATATACCATCCCTCCACTTAGTCATATACCATCCCTCCACTTAGTCATATATCATCCCTCCACTTAGTCATATACCATCCCTCCACTTGGTCACATACCATCCCTCCACTTGGTCACATACCATCCCTCCACTTGGTCACATACCATCCCTCCACTTGGTCACATACCATCCCTCCACTTGGTCACATACCATCCCTCCACTTGGTCACATACCATCCTACCACTCGGTCACATACCATCCCTCCGCTTGGTCACATACCATCCCTCCACTTGGTCACATACCATCCCTCCACTTGGTCACATACCATCCCTCCACTTGGTCAAATACCATCCCTCCACTTGGTCACATACCATCCCTCCACTTGGTCACATACCATCCCTCCACTTGGTCACATACCATCCCTCCACTTGGTCACATACCATCCCACCACTTGGTCACATACCATCCCTCCACTTGGTTTACATACCATCCCTCCACTTGGTCACATACCATCCCTCCACTTGGTCACATACCATCCCTCCACTTGGTCACATACCATCCCTCCACTCGGTCACATACCATCCCTCCACTCGGTCACATACCATCCCTCCATTCGGTCACATACCATCCCTTTACTTGGTCACATACCATCCCTCCACTTGGTCACATACCATCCCTCCACTTGGTCACATACCATCCCTCCACCTGGTCACATACCATCCCTCCACTTGGTCACATACCATCCCTCCACTTGGTCACATACCATCCCTCCACTCGGTCACATACCATCCCTCCACTCGGTCACATACCATCCCTCCACTTGGTCACATACCATCCCTCCACTTGGTCACATACCATCCCTCCACTTGGTCACATACCATCCCTCCACTTGGTCACATACCATCCCTCCACTTGGTCACATACCGTCCCTCCACTTGGTCACATACCATCCCTCCACTCGGTCACATACCATCCCTCCACTCGGTCACATACCATCCCACCACTTGGTCACATACCGTCCCTCCACTTGGTCACATACCATCCCTCCACTTGGTCACATACCATCCCTCCACTTGGTCACATACCAGCCCACCACTTGGTCACATACCATCCCTCCACTTGGTCACATACCATCCCTCCACTTGGTCACATACCATCCCTCCACTTGGTCACATACCATCCCTCCACTTGGTCACATACCATCCCTCCACTCGGTCACATACCATCCCTCCACTCGGTCACATACCATCCCTCCACTCGGTCACATACCATCCCTTTACTTGGTCACATACCATCCCTCCACTTGGTCACATACCATCCCTCCACTTGGTCACATACCATCCCTCCACCTGGTCACATACCATCCCTCCACTTGGTCACATACCGTCCCTCCACTTGGTCACATACCATCCCTCCACTCGGTCACATACCATCCCTCCACTCGGTCACATACCATCCCACCACTTGGTCACATACCATCCCTCCACTTGGTCACATACCATCCCTCCACTTGGTCACATACCATCCCTCCACTTGGTCACATACCATCCCTCCACTTGGTCACATACCATCCCTCCACTTGGTCACATACCATCCCTCCACTCGGTCACATACCATCCCTCCACTCGGTCACATACCATACCTCCACTTGGTCACATACCGTCCCTCCACTTGGTCACATACCATCCCTCCACTTGGTCACATACCATCCCTCCACTTGGTCACATACCATCCCTCCACTTGGTCACATACCATCCCTCCACTTGGTCACATACCATCCCTCCACTTGGTCACATACCATCCCTCCACGTGGTCACATACCATCCCTCCACTTGGTCACATACCATCCCTCCACTTGGTCACATACCATCCCTCCACGTGGTCACATACCATCCCTCCACTTGGTCACATACCATCCCTCCACTTGGTCACATACCATCCCTCCACGTGGTCACATACCATCCCTCCACTTGGTCACATACCATCCCTCCACGTGGTCACATACCATCCCTCCACTCGGTCACATACCATCCCTCCACTCGGTCACATACCATCCCTCCACTCGGTCACATACCATCCCTCCACTTGGTCACATACCGTCCCTCCACTTGGTCACATACCATCCCTCCACTCGGTCACATACCATCCCTCCACTTGGTCACATACCATCCCTCCACTTGGTCACATACCATCCCTCCACTTGGTCACATACCATCCCTCCACTTGGTCACATACCATCCCTCCACTTGGTCACATACCGTCCCTCCACTTGGTCACATACCATCCCTCCACTTGGTCACATACCATCCCTCCACTTGGTCACATACCATCCCTCCACTTGGTCACATACCATCCCTCCACTTGGTCACATACCGTCCCTCCACTTGGTCACATACCATCCCTCCACTCGGTCACATACCATCCCTCCACTCGGTCACATACCACCCCTCCACTTGGTCACATACCATCCCTCCACTTGGTCACATACCACCCCTCCACTTGGTCACATACCATCCCTCCACTTGGTCACATACCATCCCTCCACCTGGTCACCTACCATCCCTCCACTTGGTCACATACCATCCCTCCACTTGGTCACATACCATCCCTCCACTTGGTCACATACCATCCCTCCACTTGGTCACATACCATCCCTCCACGTGGTCACATACCGTCCCTCCACTTGGTCACATACCATCCCTCCACTTGGTCACATACCATCCCTCCGCTTGGTCACATACCATCCCTCCACTTGGTCACATACCATCCCTCCACTTGGTCACATACCATCCCTCCACTTGGTCACATACCATCCCTCCACTTGGTCACATACCATCCCTCCACTTGGTCACATACCATCCCTCCACTCGGTCACATACCATCCCTCCACTTGGTCACATACCCTCCCTCCACTTGGTCACATACCCTCCCTCCACTTGGTCACATACCATCCCTCCACGTGGTCACATACCGTCCCTCCACTTGGTCACATACCATCCCTCCACTTGGTCACATACCATCCCTCCACTTGGTCACATACCATCCCACCACTTGGTCACATACCATCCCTCCACTTGGTCACATACCATCCCTCCACTCGGTCACATACCATCCCTCCACTTGGTCACATACCATCCCTCCACTTGGTCACATGCCATCCCTCCACTCGGTCACATACCATCCCTCCACTCGGTCACATACCATCCCTCCACTCGGTCACATACCATCCCTTTACTTGGTCACATACCATCCCTCCACTTGGTCACATACCATCCCTCCACTTGGTCACATACCATCCCTCCACCTGGTCACATACCATCCCTCCACTTGGTCACATACCATCCCTCCACCTGGTCACATACCATCCCTCCACTCGGTCACATACCATCCCTCCACTCGGTCACATACCATCCCTCCACTTGGTCACATACCATCCCTCCACTTGGTCACATACCATCCCTCCACTTGGTCACATACCATCCCTCCACTTGGTCACATACCATCCCTCCACTTGGTCACATACCATCCCTCCACTTGGTCACATACCATCCCTCCACTCGGTCACATACCATCCCTCCACTCGGTCACATACCATCCCTCCACTTGGTCACATACCGTCCCTCCACTTGGTCACATACCATCCCTCCACTTGGTCACATACCATCCCTCCACTTGGTCACATACCATCCCTCCACTTGGTCACATACCATCCCTCCACTTGGTCACATACCATCCCTCCACTTGGTCACATACCATCCCTCCACGTGGTCACATACCATCCCTCCACTTGGTCACATACCATCCCTCCACTTGGTCACATACCATCCCTCCACGTGGTCACATACCATCCCTCCACTTGGTCACATACCATCCCTCCACTTGGTCACATACCATCCCTCCACGTGGTCACATACCATCCCTCCACTTGGTCACATACCATCCCTCCACGTGGTCACATACCATCCCTCCACTTGGTCACATACCATCCCTCCACTTGGTCACATACCATCCCTCCACTTGGTCACATACCATCCCTCCACTTGGTCACATACCATCCCTCCACTTGGTCACATACCGTCCCTCCACTTGGTCACATACCATCCCTCCACTCGGTCACATACCATCCCTCCACTCGGTCACATACCACCCCTCCACTTGGTCACATACCATCCCTCCACCTGGTCACATACCATCCCTCCACTTGGTCACATACCATCCCTCCACTTGGTCACATACCATCCCTCCACCTGGTCACATACCATCCCTCCACCTGGTCACATACCATCCCTCCACGTGGTCACATACCATCCCTCCACTTCGTCACATACCATCCCTCCACTTGGTCACCTACCATCCCTCCACTTGGTCACATACCACCCCTCCACTTGGTCACATACCATCCCTCCACTTGGTCACATACCATCCCTCCACCTGGTCACATACCATCCCTCCACCTGGTCACATACCATCCCTCCACCTGGTCACATACCATCCCTCCACTTGGTCACATACCATCCCTCCACTTGGTCACATACCGTCCCTCCACTTGGTCACATACCGTCCCTCCACTTGGTCACATGCCATCCCTCCACTTGGTCACATACCATCCCTCCACTTGGTCACATACCATCCCTCCACTTGGTCACATACCGTCCCTCCACTTGGTCACATACCGTCCCTCCACTTGGTCACATACCATCCCTCCACTTGGTCACATACCATCCCTCCACTTGGTCACATACCATCCCTCCACTTGGTCACATACCATCCCTCCACTTGGTCACATACCATCCCTCCACTCGGTCACATACCATCCCTCCACTTGGTCACATACCCTCCCTCCACTTGGTCACATACCCTCCCTCCACTTGGTCACATACCACCCCTCCACTTGGTCACATACCATCCCTCCACTTGGTCACATACCATCCCTCCACTTGGTCACATACCATCCCTCCACTTGGTCACATACCATCCCTCCACTTGGTCACATGCCATCCCTCCACTTGGTCACATACCACCCCTCCACTTGGTCACATACCATCCCTCCACTTGGTCACATACCGTCCCTCCACGTGGTCACATACCATCCCTCCACTTGGTCACATACCATCCCTCCACTTGGTCACATACCATCCCTCCACTTGGTCACATACCATCCCTCCACTTGGTCACATACCATCCCTCCACTTGGTCACATACCAACAATCAACACCCTGACTGCTTCCTGTGGTCAGCTTGAATTTTTCCGTGAATTAATTAGGCACCAGTTTCCTTTACGAAATTAATTATTTAAAAAAAAAGAAGACTGTGCACAGAGAGCACCCAGGTTGTTCAGTGTTGGTATGTGACCAAGTGGAGGGATGGTATGTGACCAAGTGGAGGGATGGTATGTGACCAAGTGGAGGGATGGTATGTGACCAAGTGGAGGGATGGTATGTGACCAAGTGGAGGGATGGTATGTGACCAAGTGGAGGGATGGTATGTGACCAAGTGGAGGGATGGTATGTGACCAAGTGGAGGGATGGTATGTGACCAAGTGGAGGGATGGTAGGTGACCAAGTGGAGGGCAGGTAGGTGACCAAGTGGAGGGATGGTAGGTGACCAAGTGGAGGGATGGTAGGTGACCAAGTGGAGGGATGGTATGTGACCAAGTGGAGGGATGGTATGTGACCAAGTGGAGGGGTGGTATGTGACCAAGTGGAGGGATGGTATGTGACCAAGTGGAGGGATGGTATGTGACCAAGTGGAGGGATGGTATGTGACCAAGTGGAGGGATGGTATGTGACCAAGTGGAGGGGTGGTATGTGACCAAGTGGAGGGATGGTATGTGACCAAGTGGAGGGATGGTATGTGACCAGGTGGAGGGATGGTATGTGACCAAGTGGAGGGATGGTATGTGACCAAGTGGAGGGATGGTATGTGACCAAGTGGAGGGATGGTATGTGACCAAGTGGAGGGATGGTATGTGACCGAGTGGAGGGATGGTATGTGACCAAGTGGTAGGATGGCCTTACCCCGTGTTGAAGTCTGGCCTTATCTGAGACGGTGATTGTTGGTATGTGACCAAGTGGAGGGGTGGCCTTACCCCGTGTTGAAGTCTGGCCTTATCTGAGATGTTGATTGTTGGTATGTGACCAAGTGGAGGGGTGGCCTTACCCCGTGTTGAAGTCTGGCCTTATCTGAGACGGTGATTGTTGGTATGTGACCAAGTGGAGGGGTGGCCTTACCCCGTGTTGAAGTCTGGCCTTATCTGAGATGTTGATTGTTGGTATGTGACCAAGTGGAGGGGTGGCCTTACCCCGTGTTGAAGTCTGGCCTTATCTGAGACGGTGATTGTTGGTATGTGACCAAGTGGAGGGATGGCCTTACCCCGTGTTGAAGTCTGGCCTTATCTGAGACGGTGATTGTTGGTATGTGACCAAGTGGAGGGATGGCCTTACCCCGTGTTGAAGTCTGGCCTTATCTGAGACGGTGATTGTTGGTATGTGACCAAGTGGAGGGGTGGCCTTATCCCATGTTGAAGTCTGGCCTTATCTGAGACGGTGATTGTTGGTATGTGACCAAGTGGAGGGATGGTCTTACCCCATGTTGAAGTCTGGCCTTATCTGAGACGGTGATTGTTGGTATGTGACCAAGTGGAGGGGTGGCCTTATCCCATGTTGAAGTCTGGCCTTATCTGAGACGGTGATTGTTGGTATGTGACCAAGTGGAGGGGTGGCCTTACCCCGTGTTGAAGTCTGGCCTTATCTGAGACGGTGATTGTTGGTATGTGACCAAGTGGAGGGGTGGCCTTACCCCGTGTTGAAGTCTGGCCTTATCTGAGACGGTGATTGTTGGTATGTGACCAAGTGGAGGGGTGGCCTTACCCCGTGTTGAAGTCTGGCCTTATCTGAGACGGTGATTGTTGGTATGTGACCAAGTGGAGGGGTGGCCTTACCCCGTGTTGAAGTCTGGCCTTATCTGAGACGGTGATTGTTGGTATGTGACCAAGTGGAGGGGTGGCCTTACCCCGTGTTGAAGTCTGGCCTTATCTGAGACGGTGATTGTTGGTATGTGACCAAGTGGAGGGGTGGCCTTACCCCGTGTTGAAGTCTGGCCTTATCTGAGACGGTGATTGTTGGTATGTGACCAAGTGGAGGGGTGGCCTTACCCCGTGTTGAAGTCTGGCCTTATCTGAGACGGTGATTGTTGGTATGTGACCAAGTGGAGGGGTGGCCTTACCCCGTGTTGAAGTCTGGCCTTATCTGAGACGGTGATTGTTGGTATGTGACCAAGTGGAGGGGTGGCCTTACCCCGTGTTGAAGTCTGGCCTTATCTGAGACGGTGATTGTTGGTATGTGACCAAGTGGAGGGGTGGCCTTACCCCGTGTTGAAGTCTGGCCTTATCTGAGACGGTGATTGTTGGTATGTGACCAAGTGGAGGGGTGGCCTTACCCCGTGTTGAAGTCTGGCCTTATCTGAGACGGTGATTGTTGGTATGTGACCAAGTGGAGGGGTGGCCTTACCCCGTGTTGAAGTCTGGCCTTATCTGAGACGGTGATTGTTGGTATGTGACCAAGTGGAGGGGTGGCCTTACCCCGTGTTGAAGTCTGGCCTTATCTGAGACGGTGATTGTTGGTATGTGACCAAGTGGAGGGGTGGCCTTACCCCGTGTTGAAGTCTGGCCTTATCTGAGACGGTGATTGTTGGTATGTGACCAAGTGGAGGGGTGGCCTTACCCCGTGTTGAAGTCTGGCCTTATCTGAGACGGTGATTGTTGGTATGTGACCAAGTGGAGGGGTGGCCTTACCCCGTGTTGAAGTCTGGCCTTATCTGAGACGGTGATTGTTGGTATGTGACCAAGTGGAGGGGTGGCCTTACCCCGTGTTGAAGTCTGGCCTTATCTGAGACGGTGATTGTTGGTATGTGACCAAGTGGAGGGGTGGCCTTACCCCGTGTTGAAGTCTGGCCTTATCTGAGACGGTGATTGTTGGTATGTGACCAAGTGGAGGGGTGGCCTTACCCCGTGTTGAAGTCTGGCCTTATCTGAGACGGTGATTGTTGGTATGTGACCAAGTGGAGGGGTGGCCTTACCCCGTGTTGAAGTCTGGCCTTATCTGAGACGGTGATTGTTGGTATGTGACCAAGTGGAGGGGTGGCCTTACCCCGTGTTGAAGTCTGGCCTTATCTGAGACGGTGATTGTTGGTATGTGACCAAGTGGAGGGGTGGCCTTACCCCGTGTTGAAGTCTGGCCTTATCTGAGACGGTGATTGTTGGTATGTGACCAAGTGGAGGGGTGGCCTTACCCCGTGTTGAAGTCTGGCCTTATCTGAGACGGTGATTGTTGGTATGTGACCAAGTGGAGGGGTGGCCTTACCCCGTGTTGAAGTCTGGCCTTATCTGAGACGGTGATTGTTGGTATGTGACCAAGTGGAGGGGTGGCCTTACCCCGTGTTGAAGTCTGGCCTTATCTGAGACGGTGATTGTTGGTATGTGACCAAGTGGAGGGGTGGCCTTACCCCGTGTTGAAGTCTGGCCTTATCTGAGACGGTGATTGTTGGTATGTGACCAAGTGGAGGGGTGGCCTTACCCCGTGTTGAAGTCTGGCCTTATCTGAGACGGTGATTGTTGGTATGTGACCAAGTGGAGGGGTGGCCTTACCCCGTGTTGAAGTCTGGCCTTATCTGAGACGGTGATTGTTGGTATGTGACCAAGTGGAGGGGTGGCCTTACCCCGTGTTGAAGTCTGGCCTTATCTGAGACGGTGATTGTTGGTATGTGACCAAGTGGAGGGGTGGCCTTACCCCGTGTTGAAGTCTGGCCTTATCTGAGACGGTGATTGTTGGTATGTGACCAAGTGGAGGGATGGCCTTACCCCGTGTTGAAGTCTGGCCTTATCTGAGACGGTGATTGTTGGTATGTGACCAAGTGGAGGGATGGCCTTACCCCGTGTTGAAGTCTGGCCTTATCTGAGACGGTGATTGTTGGTATGTGACCAAGTGGAGGGGTGGCCTTACCCCGTGTTGAAGTCTGGCCTTATCTGAGACGGTGATTGTTGGTATGTGACCAAGTGGAGGGGTGGCCTTACCCCGTGTTGAAGTCTGGCCTTATCTGAGACGGTGATTGTTGGTATGTGACCAAGTGGAGGGGTGGCCTTACCCCGTGTTGAAGTCTGGCCTTATCTGAGACGGTGATTGTTGGTATGTGACCAAGTGGAGGGGTGGCCTTACCCCGTGTTGAAGTCTGGCCTTATCTGAGACGGTGATTGTTGGTATGTGACCAAGTGGAGGGATGGCCTTACCCCGTGTTGAAGTCTGGCCTTATCTGAGACGGTGATTGTTGGTATGTGACCAAGTGGAGGGATGGCCTTACCCCGTGTTGAAGTCTGGCCTTATCTGAGACGGTGATTGTTGGTATGTGACCAAGTGGAGGGGTGGCCTTACCCCGTGTTGAAGTCTGGCCTTATCTGAGACGGTGATTGTTGGTATGTGACCAAGTGGAGGGATGGCCTTACCCCGTGTTGAAGTCTGGCCTTATCTGAGACGGTGATTGTTGGTATGTGACCAAGTGGAGGGGTGGCCTTACCCCGTGTTGAAGTCTGGCCTTATCTGAGACGGTGATTGTTGGTATGTGACCAAGTGGAGGGGTGGCCTTACCCCGTGTTGAAGTCTAGCCTTATCTGAGACGGTGATTGTTGGTATGTGACCAAGTGGAGGGGTGGCCTTACCCCGTGTTGAAGTCTGGCCTTATCTGAGACGGTGATTGTTGGTATGTGACAAGTGGAGGGGTGGCCTTACCCCATGTTGAAGTCTGGCCTTATCTGAGACGGTGATTGTTGGTATGTGACCAAGTGGAGGGGTGGCCTTACCCCATGTTGAAGTCTGGCCTTATCTGAGACGGTGATTGTTGGTATGTGACCAAGTGGAGGGGTGGCCTTACCCCATGTTGAAGTCTGGCCTTATCTGAGACGGTGATTGTTGGTATGTGACCAAGTGGAGGGGTGGCCTTACCCCGTGTTGAAGTCTGGCCTTATCTGAGACGGTGATTGTTGGTATGTGACCAAGTGGAGGGGTGGCCTTACCCCGTGTTGAAGTCTGGCCTTATCTGAGACGGTGATTGTTGGTATGTGACCAAGTGGAGGGGTGGCCTTACCCCGTGTTGAAGTCTGGCCTTATCTGAGACGGTGATTGTTGGTATGTGACCAAGTGGAGGGGTGGCCTTACCCCGTGTTGAAGTCTGGCCTTATCTGAGACGGTGATTGTTGGTATGTGACCAAGTGGAGGGGTGGCCTTACCCCGTGTTGAAGTCTGGCCTTATCTGAGACGGTGATTGTTGGTATGTGACCAAGTGGAGGGGTGGCCTTACCCCGTGTTGAAGTCTGGCCTTATCTGAGACGGTGATTGTTGGTATGTGACCAAGTGGAGGGGTGGCCTTACCCCGTGTTGAAGTCTGGCCTTATCTGAGACGGTGATTGTTGGTATGTGACCAAGTGGAGGGGTGGCCTTACCCCGTGTTGAAGTCTGGCCTTATCTGAGACGGTGATTGTTGGTATGTGACCAAGTGGAGGGGTGGCCTTACCCCGTGTTGAAGTCTGGCCTTATCTGAGACGGTGATTGTTGGTATGTGACCAAGTGGAGGGGTGGCCTTACCCCGTGTTGAAGTCTGGCCTTATCTGAGACGGTGATTGTTGGTATGTGACCAAGTGGAGGGGTGGCCTTACCCCGTGTTGAAGTCTGGCCTTATCTGAGACGGTGATTGTTGGTATGTGACCAAGTGGAGGGGTGGCCTTACCCCATGTTGAAGTCTGGCCTTATCTGAGACGGTGATTGTTGGTATGTGACCAAGTGGAGGGGTGGCCTTACCCCGTGTTGAAGTCTGGCCTTATCTGAGACGGTGATTGTTGGTATGTGACCAAGTGGAGGGGTGGCCTTACCCCGTGTTGAAGTCTGGCCTTATCTGAGACGGTGATTGTTGGTATGTGACCAAGTGGAGGGGTGGCCTTACCCCGTGTTGAAGTCTGGCCTTATCTGAGACGGTGATTGTTGGTATGTGACCAAGTGGAGGGGTGGCCTTACCCCGTGTTGAAGTCTGGCCTTATCTGAGACGGTGATTGTTGGTATGTGACCAAGTGGAGGGGTGGCCTTACCCCGTGTTGAAGTCTGGCCTTATCTGAGACGGTGATTGTTGGTATGTGACCAAGTGGAGGGGTGGCCTTACCCCGTGTTGAAGTCTGGCCTTATCTGAGACGGTGATTGTTGGTATGTGACCAAGTGGAGGGGTGGCCTTACCCCGTGTTGAAGTCTGGCCTTATCTGAGACGGTGATTGTTGGTATGTGACCAAGTGGAGGGGTGGCCTTACCCCGTGTTGAAGTCTGGCCTTATCTGAGACGGTGATTGTTGGTATGTGACCAAGTGGAGGGGTGGCCTTACCCCGTGTTGAAGTCTGGCCTTATCTGAGACGGTGATTGTTGGTATGTGACCAAGTGGAGGGGTGGCCTTACCCCGTGTTGAAGTCTGGCCTTATCTGAGACGGTGATTGTTGGTATGTGACCAAGTGGAGGGGTGGCCTTACCCCGTGTTGAAGTCTGGCCTTATCTGAGACGGTGATTGTTGGTATGTGACCAAGTGGAGGGGTGGCCTTACCCCGTGTTGAAGTCTGGCCTTATCTGAGACGGTGATTGTTGGTATGTGACCAAGTGGAGGGGTGGCCTTACCCCGTGTTGAAGTCTGGCCTTATCTGAGACGGTGATTGTTGGTATGTGACCAAGTGGAGGGGTGGCCTTACCCCGTGTTGAAGTCTGGCCTTATCTGAGACGGTGATTGTTGGTATGTGACCAAGTGGAGGGGTGGCCTTACCCCGTGTTGAAGTCTGGCCTTATCTGAGATGGTGATTGTTGGTATGTGACCAAGTGGAGGGGTGGCCTTACCCCGTGTTGAAGTCTGGCCTTATCTGAGATGGTGATTGTTGGTATGTGTCAAAGTGGAGGGGTGGTCTTACCCCGTGTGGAAGTCTGGCCTTATCTGAGATGGTGATTGTTGGTATGTGACCAAGTGGAGGGGTGGCCTTACCCCGTGTTGAAGTCTGGCCTTATCTGAGACGGTGATTGTTGGTATGTGACCAAGTGGAGGGGTGGCCTTACCCCGTGTTGAAGTCTGGCCTTATCTGAGACGGTGATTGTTGGTATGTGACCAAGTGGAGGGGTGGCCTTACCCCGTGTTGAAGTCTGGCCTTATCTGAGATGGTGATTGTTGGTATGTGACCAAGTGGAGGGGTGGCCTTACCCCGTGTTGAAGTCTGGCCTTATCTGAGATGGTGATTGTTGGTATGTGACCAAGTGGAGGGGTGGTCTTACCCCGTGTTGAAGTCTGGCCTTATCTGAGATGGTGATTGTTGGTATGTGACCAAGTGGAGGGGTGGTCTTACCCCGTGTTGAAGTCTGGCCTTATCTGAGAAGGTGATTGTTGGTATGTGACCAAGTGGAGGGGTGGCCTTACCCCGTGTTGAAGTCTGGCCTTATCTGAGACGGTGATTGTTGGTATGTGACCAAGTGGAGGGGTGGCCTTACCCCGTGTTGAAGTCTGGCCTTATCTGAGACGGTGATTGTTGGTATGTGACCAAGTGGAGGGGTGGCCTTACCCCGTGTTGAAGTCTAGCTTTATCTGAGACGGTGATTGTTGGTATGTGACCAAGTGGAGGGGTGGCCTTATACCCCGTGTTGAAGTCTGGCCTTATCTGAGACGGTGATTGTTGGTATGTGACCAAGTGGAGGGGTGGCCTTACCCCGTGAAGTCTGGCCTTATCTGAGACGGTGAGGCCAACATTTTTGACGAGGCGGAGTAACCGTGTTGTAAACATGTGCAGACCCAGAGACGGTATCCATGTCCCACCCCGTGTCACCTCGGTGGCACGTAAAAGACCTCGGTCATTCTGCCATAAGTGCAGATGGCTGGTAACACCTTAACACGCATACATTTGTGTATCTCATCTAAAGTCGGGGTAACATCCGGGAAGATGCCCCTAATGGATTTGCCGTGAGGGCGTACAACTTGAATTTCTCCCAGTAAACGTGAGTCCCTTGCAGTGTGCAACGCTGACGTGATGAGGACGTGGGGACTGCAGGGGGAGGCTGTGATGCAAGCTGTTCACTTTGCCTTCGCTGTAGGCGGCGTGGTGGCTCCCTTCATCACCCAGCCCTTCCTCGCTCCGCGCAACATCTCCACCGACCTCTACAGCAACCAATCCCACCTTCACCTGAACCACACCGATGTCCTTCCCCTCGACCTTGACCTTATGAATGCCGACGACCTTCAGCTCTACTTTGACCTTAGGAATGCCGACAACCTTCAGCTCCACTTTGACCTCAGGAATACTGACGACCTTCAGCTCCACTATGGCCTTCAAAAAGACCTTGACCTTCACCAGAACGAAACTGTCCAAACTTCGCCGCGTCACACTCGAATCTACTTTGCGTACGTGATTTCCTCCAGCGTCTGTTTTCTGACAGCGATTCCTCTTATTGCGGAGTATGTCCGAGACTATTACAGAACACAAAAGCGAACGAAAAAGTATCAGAAAGACACGAGAAATGATAACACGAAATATGCTTCCATTGCAAGTTCATCGAAAGAAGAAGGAAGAAACTACACCAAGGGAGGTTCCGTAGAAAAAGATAAGAGAGGTAGTGGCGGTGATCCCAGCGAGGGAGAAGAGAAGAGGAGAGCGACAACAACGGGTGGACTGGACCTACCCCAGGTACCTCACGCCGTGGTGGTGGTGTGGATGTGTCTCTTCTACCTGGTGTTCGTGGCGGTGGAGATGACGGTGCCCTACTACCTGGCCACCTACGCCGTGCTGGAGATGGGTTGGACCAAGGCCCAGGGGGCCCTCCTCACCTCCGTCTTCTGGATCTCCTTCGCCTCTTTCCGCTTCGTCTCCATCTTCCTGGTCAAGGTCGTCAAGGCCGTGCAGCTGCTGGTCATCTGCCTGGCGCTGATGGTGCCCGCCCTGCTGGGGCTGGTGCTGGCGTCGCTATGGCAACAAGACTGGGGCGTATGGCTCAGCAACGCGGTGGGCGGGGCCGCCATGTCCGCTGTCTTTGCCAGCGCCCTCTCGTGGATGAACGCGGAACTGATCCACGTGACCGGAAGAGTGACGTCCTACGTCATCTTGGCGTCCAACATCGGGCCTATGGTGAACCCTATGGTGAGATAATCTGAGGGAAAGTGGAACTCACAAGCCACCCCCTACCCCACCCTACCCCCTCCTTTTTTTAGCTTTAAGACCTCCACCATTCTAAGACCCTAGTTTTGTAGACGTTCTGGGCGGGGATGTAGCTCAGTCGGTAGCGCGCTGGATTTGTATCCAGTTGGCCGCTGTCAGCGTGAGTTCGTCCCCACGTTCGGCGAGAGATTTATTTCTCAGAGTCAACTTTGTGTCAGACTCTCCTCGGTGTCCGAACACCCCCGTGTGTACACGCAAGCACAAGACCAAGTGCGCACGAAAAAGATCCTGTAATCCATGTCAGAGTTCGGTGGGTTATAGAAACACGAAAATACCCAGGATGCTTCCTCCAAAAACGGCGTATGGCTGCCTAAATGGCGGGATAAAAAAAACGGTCATACACGTAAAATTCCACTCGTGCAAAAAACACGAGTGTACGTGGGAGTTTCAGCCCACGAACGCAGAAGAAGAAGAAGTAGACGTTCTGTTAATAAATTCTGTTAAATTAACCACCAGTCTAAGACTCCTTCCCTTTTAACACCCGGGTTTGTCAGATTTCTTCGGAGCTCTTACAAGGAGTTATTCCGATGGACTTTATGGAAGCGTTTACAGTACACATGCAGTCGTATTCCTTGCACTACGTTGGTGTTATTGCTAAGTTGTTTTTTGTTTTGTTTTGTTTTTATAGCTTTGTGTGTTGTCAAAATTAATCCTAAAAGTGACACTATATCCATTTGCAAAAGGCGTTCAGGGGAGGAAAGCAGCTACGCTATTGGTTTTTGATGATGATGATAATTAGTTTTAACGTCCCCTTAGAACCATTTGGCCTATCTTGGGACAGGTAGAGTTAATATGCTTTATGTGGGGACAAGACACTGGACAAACATGCAAACAGAGAACACATATCGTGTTATATATCTGGAAGTCTGTTGTTGCGATGTTTCAAAATGGGGATGGAAGTAAAAATTGTGTACGCGGAATATGGTTGGACTGGAGCGGTTTTGTAGGCTTATTTGCTTTTTATTTATGTGGAATATTTTTATATTTATGGCTGAATAAGTAAATAAATACCAAACTGGAAAAGTATACAATAGATTTTTAAAAAATAATTAAAAATTAAAAAATAAAAATTAAAAATTTGAATCTTAATTTAGCCAAAGGAAAATATTGAAATAACTTGCTCAGAATGGGGAACTTAAGTTCAGGTAGGAGGGCAGTATGTGCTTAAGCCTTGTTTGAGTAGAGCTATGCTTTGTGTTTTAGGCGCTTTAGTTGTTGGGCGTGGGAGGGGGGGGGGGGTGTCGGTGGGAGAGAGGATTGAGGGGTGGATTGTTAGACACCAGAACATATCTGTTGCGATGAACATACTCGTGTTCACGGCAAGGACTGTACCTTCCTCACAACGTCAGGGATGGTCAAATCGTCCTTACAACGTCAGGGATGGTCAAATCGTCCTTACAACGTCAGGGATGGTCAAATCGTCCTTACAACGTCAGGGATGGTCAAATCGTCCTTACAACGTCAGGGATGGTCAAATCGTCCTTACAACGTCAGGGATGGTCAAATCGTCCTTACAACGTCAGGGATGGTCAAATCGTCCTTACAACGTCAGGGATGGTCAAATCGTCCGCCCGATCGCCAGCGGCGAGTACAATGTGCGCCGGGCTAGTAGAAATGGCCTGGCAACTCGCCCGGCTGGCCAGTGAAAGGTATGGTCAAATGCAACATTTTGGTTGTAATATCGAGTTTCAAAGCCATAAACACAGCAGATGCTGCAACTGGTATGTACCAGGCCAGCAAAATGTCTGGCGGGCTAGTGACTTTCTTGAAGTTACTCGCCCGGCTGGCGAGTTAACATGTTAAGATTTGGCCATCCCTGTGTTGGTTGGTTATTGGGTTTTTTATCGTCTCTACATCCTATTTGACTATATCCGGGGCCGATATAAGTCTCATTCCTTTCTCAGTTTACATGGCAGTAGCCATGCTTAAAGCAAGGTTCGCTTAGGTCTATCACTGTAAAAATGTCGAAGGTTTGAAAAAACTCATGTCTTTTCACATTCGTTTTTTCAAATGTTGCTAAAAATATTGATCTCCTTTTGCAGATACTGGGTCATCTGATCGAACACCAGGGCCCCATCTGGATCACCTACGTCTTGCTAGGGGAGGCAATCCTCAGTTTCTTCATTTTCTTTGGCCTTCTCCTCTTCTCTCGCCTCTACCTTCAGCCTAAATACGGCGCTTCCGGCAAGACGGGAAATGACGTCATCATCAGTTTCACTGCGGAGGGGCAGCTTCCGCAAACCTTGACGACTTCAATTGGCGGGAAAGAATCGACATGTATGTAGCCAGAGCAGGACTCTATTCGTTGCATTTAGGTTTTAGTTTGTTCCGCACCGTATTCGTGCCGAAAATTCTCATAGAGAATATTATTTCCATTCCAGCGCGGCATATGGCTTTTTGACCAGGACTGATTCTTGGTGACCCTCTAAATGTTATAACGTTCAGGCAAGGACCCTTTTTGTTCATCTCATTTTTCCGTCAAGCCTCTAATGACCTCTAATCAACAGCCCTTCCTCCAACACACATTCACTCCCGGTCACTCTCTCTTTCGCTTCACCACCTTCTCTGTCACTCTCAAAACAAATACACACCCTCCCCCATTCCTCACACCTCCCCCCACCCCCCCACCCACCACCCCCCCCCCCCCAATCCCCCGCCTCCCCCAGACTTACCCCACTCTATCAAACTGAACTTTCTATCAACACAAGCAGACACATGCCCCCATCCATACCTGACTGCATGCTTATTAATTCCTGGGTGGCCCCTTCCCCTCTGTCTTTTTGTATAGAACAGTAAGGCCACACACACAACCAATTTGGTTTAGGGTAACCCGACCGACCCTATTTTTTCCCGCCGACCCTAAAACTTTGTTTTCATTTTTTTTGGTTAAACACACCCAACTTTTGGCACAATTTGCGACCCATACCGAGACTAAGGGAAGTAACCTCCTTTAAAATCGACTACATTTTTCTTTTAATCTTTTTTAAAAAGCCGACCTACCGACCCTATCTTTTTTGGTCACGTTACCCTAATCACATTTTTTTTTGGGGGGGGGCCTAACGGAAAACCCCTACCAGTAGTACTCCCCGATACTCCCCGATACTCCCGGGCTCGGATGGCTAGCTGAGCAAACGGGGGGCGAAGGAGCGTGTTTAGCCAGAAAGCAACCCGTATTTTCTCTTCTCCTCTCTTCCGCCGTCTGTTTGCTCTCCGGGGTCCAATTTCTCGCACCTCGGCACGAAAGCTAGGTGACTGCATAAATTGTCGACAAACTCCACTTTTTTTTTATCGCCACTTTTTTTTTTTTTTTTTTTTTTTTTTTACGATCTCACGCTCGCGAGACTTTGTACCTGTACGTGTTTCAAACGGGAGGTTGATGAGATGATTTCGTTTGGCGTGTTTTTGTATCAGTTTTTCCTCAAAGATCTACAGGAATAAACAGTTAATATGGCTTCTCCGTGTGATTAGCAATCATGTGCACTGCCCACTCAGTACAGTGAGCGTCAGGGTGCTGATTGGTAATATGTGTCCGAGTGGGCGGATGTTCTTCGGCAGATACGTGGTGATATGAATGATTACTTACGCCAGAAGAAAGATACCATTCATTGTCGATGCACGCGTAGAGTAGGTAGGTACCGCTGAACCTAAGATTATACATGCAGCATGTACCTCAGGTTTGACCCGTTGACAGCAAAAAGCGCATCTGATACGTGTTTTTGCTGTCAACGGTTTTTGCTGTCAACGGTTTTTGCTGTCAACGGGTCAAACCTGCAAAAACACGCATCAGATGCGCTTTTTGCTACAATGAACAAAATACTCTGACAAGGGAAACAACTGCTGTAGATTGCCCTTTGCATTGCAGCAAGATGATTGTTTCCCCTGGAGGCCATTTTCTCAATTTTGTGTATGTTTTGTACGTTATGTTTTTGTGTTGACATTTTTAACTAAATTTGTCCGCCAGTCAAGGGGTTGAATCCTGACTGCTTCGAGTGTTGGGCACTCCTTGAAATTTCCATCTGGCAGTGGGAATTCACAACGGCATTGGCAGCCATTTATGCAAAATGTTCCAAGTTTATGGAGGTAGGCAGGGAGTCCTCAGTCGGAAACTGACGACTAGTTGTTTCCTTTTGAGGAATGAGGAATTTTTTCATCTTCTGACTTGGAATTCAGAGGAATTGGAAATAATTTCCGAATCAAATCAGATTTTTTTTTCAAATAAAAATCCACCCTCAGTACCCCCCTCTACACTGTAGCAGTGTAAGGCAAATTGACGTTGTATCCAGCCCGAGTCAAAAGACATTGTGTGACGGCTACAGCGCTGCGCAGCCGATAGTTTTGTATCGGGGTTAAGAGATTTGGGGGTAGAATTTCAATTAGGCGAAGAAGGCAATTAAAACGCGGCCGCTAGAGTCCCATTCAGGCGGCATGCACGAAGCAGCTCTGGCCAGGGAAAAATCCACACGGCAGCTGTAAGCATACAGTTTGGGTGACGGCGAAGAAAAGGTATCTAGTCAAAAGGAAACTCTTGTCGCCTTGTGTCGTGCTGGGAACACACAGGAAAAATAGAATATGTCCTCCTCCTCCTACATTTCTTCTTCGTCGTCGTCGTCGTCGTCCTCCTCCTCCTCCTCCTCCTCCTCCTCCTCTCCTTTCCTCCTCCTCTCCTCCTCCTCCTCTCCTCTTCCTCTCCTCTCCTCTTCCACCTCTACTCTCCTTCTCCTCTCCCCCTCTTCTCCTCTCCTCTTCCCCCTCTTCACTCCTCCTCTTCACTCCTCCTCTTCACTCCTCCTCTTTACTCCTCCTCTTCACTCCTCCTCTTCACTCCTCCTCTTCACTCCTCCTCTTCACTCCTCCTCTTCACTCCTCCTCCTCTTCACTCCTCCTCCTCTCCTCCTCTTCACTCCTCCTCCTCTCCTCCTCTTTTCTCCTCCTCTTCGCTCCTCCTCCTCCTCCTCCTCTTCACTCCTCCTCTTCACTCCTCCTCTCCTCTCCTCCTCTTCACTCCTCCTCCTCTTCACTCCTCCTCTCCTCTCCTCCTCTTCACTCCTCCTCCTCTTCACTCCTCCTCTCCTCTCCTCCTCTTCACTCCTCCTCCTCTTCACTCCTCCTCTCCTCTCCTCCTCTTCACTCCTCCTCCTCCTCTTCACTCCTCCTCCTCCTCTTCACTCCTCCTCCTCTTCACTCCTCCTCCTCTTCACTCCTCCTCCTCCTCTTCACTCCTCCTCCTCTTCACTCTTCCTCTCCTCCTCTTCACTCCTCCTCCTCCTCTTCACTCCTCCTCCTCCTCTTCACTCTTCCTCTCCTCCTCTTCACTCTTCCTCTCCTCCTCTTCACTCCTCCTCCTCCTCTTCACTCTTCCTCTCCTCCTCTTCACTCCTCCTCTCCTCCTCTTCACTCCTCCTCCTCTTCACTCCTCCTCCTCTTCACTCCTCCTCCTCTTCACTCCTCCTCCTCCTCTTCACTCCTCCTCCTCTTCACTCTTCCTCTCCTCCTCTTCACTCCTCCTCCTCCTCTTCACTCTTCCTCTCCTCCTCTTCACTCCTCCTCCTCCTCCTCTTCACTCCTCCTCCTCTTCACTCCTCTTCACTCCTCCTCCTCTTCACTCCTCCTCCTCTTCACTCCTCCTCCTCTTCACTCCTCCTCCTCTTCACTCCTCCTCCTCTTCACTCCTCCTCCTCCTCTTCACTCCTCCTCCTCCTCTTCACTCCTCCTCCTCTTCACTCCTCCTCCTCTTCACTCCTCCTCCTCTTTACTCCTCCTCCTCCTCTTCACTCCTCCTCCTCTTCACTCCTCCTCCTCCTCTTCACTCCTCCTCCTCTTTACTCCTCCTCTTCACTCCTCCTCCTCCTCTTCACTCCTCCTCCTCTTCTTCACTCCTCCTCCTCCTCTTCACTCTTCCTCTCCTCCTCTTCACTCCTCCTCCTCTTCACTCTTCCTCTCATGTAGCCCATGTTATGATTTTAGTATGTTAGCGTTATATCTAGTTTCTTTATTGGTATGTATATAATATGTAATACATGCTTTTGTTTTGTGTTTTTACAAAAGATGCATGGCATAATGGTATTGCCAATTTATTTCAGCTCCTCCTCCTCTTCTTCACTCCTCCTCCTCCTCTTCACTCCTCCTCTCCTCCTCTTCACTCCTCCTCCTCTTCACTCTTCCTCTCATGTAGCCCATGTTATGATTTTAGTATGTTAGCGTTTTATCTAGTTTCTTTATTGGTATGTATATAATATGTAATACATGCTTTTGTTTTGTGTTTTTACAAAAGATGCATGGCATAATGGTATTGCCAATTTATTTCGGCTGTATATTATCGTTGTACGCTTAATGTATACATATTATCTGCCTGATTTCTTACATGATTTTGTTAAACCTATTTTTCTTTTTGTTTGCATGTATGGAAGTGTATATTGCCAATTTGATTTGGTCGTATAGTATTGTTGTATTTGTCCGCTCAATTTGTATACATATATTAACTGTCTGATTTGTTACCTTTTTTTGTTAAAGTTATATCTTTGTTTCAAAGCCCTCTGGGCCCAAAACAATAAAATACTTGACTTGACTTGACTCTCCTCCTCTTCACTCCTCCTCCTCTTCTTCACTCCTCCTCCTCTTCTTCACTCCTCCTCCTCTTCTTCACTCCTCCTCCTCTTCTTCACTCCTCCTCTCCTCTCCTCCTCTTCACTCCTCCTCTCCTCTCCTCTCCTCCTCTCCTCCTCATCGCATTTGCTCCTCCTCCTCTTCACTCCTCCTCCTCATCTCCTCCTCCTCTTGATCTTGGGTCCAAAGGGAATCAAATGGAGGAGAGCCAGTATTGACGGCTTCTTGGCTTTGAGACTGCTCACCCTGTGGGAAAACACTGGTTGAGGATAGAGTGTTTAGACAGGTGGTGATTGTTCCACGGTGTCACAATATTTGATGCCCGTTTGGGTCCTTTTTCATGATTATTTTACCGTATATTTTGATTAAAGTCCTCCGTGTGTGTGGGTGGGGTTGAGATGGCGGTGTGTGTGTGAGTTTTTGTTTGTGTGTGTGTGTGTGTGTGTGTGTGTGTGTGTGTGTGTGTGTGTGTGTGTGTTTGTGCGTGTGTGTGTGTGTGTGCGTTTGTGCGTGTGTGTGTGTGTGTGTACTGTGTGTGTGTGTGTGTGATGTGAATGATGGAACGGGAATGACTCTTCAGCGTCAGAGTATGCCGATTCTTCCTTGTCAGATATATCCTGTGCGCATACATCTAGCAGACAATACCCGATGGATGTCAGAAAATCCAATCCCGAATGTAGCAGATGCCAACCACTTTCATTTCAGTCAGGGGGGGAAGGGGGGGGGGGAGAGTAAGAAGAAGCAAAAGTAAAGATTGGGTACATTTAGAATCATCGTCTTCGTACACACCTTAAAACAAATGAAGACATGGAATCTTATTGCCTATGTATAAAACCTCAAAACAAAGATGATAAATGTTGTTTACGCAGACAACCTTAAAACAAAGACATACAACCATCGTCTACGTAAACCACCTTAAAACAAAGACAAAGAATCTCAAAACAAAGATAAGAATCGTCGTATACGCAGAACACCTTAAAACAAAAACTGAGTATCATCGTCTACGTAGACCACCTAAAAGCAAAGACACAAAAATCATGGTCTGCCTTGACCACCATAAAACAAAGAGAATCATTGTCTGCGTCGACTACCTTTAAACAAAAATAGAGAATCACCGTTTACGAAGACCATCATGCTCCTCTCTGTTCTGGTGCAACTATGTACCAAAAGGATAGAATCCATCGTTGGTTAAGGGGGAATAACCGCAGGTATTCCCAGAACGCTGCAATGTTGATCTCCCTTACCTTACAAGAACAACATTGCTCTATCAACAGTCTTACTTCGCTAACACACACACACACACACCACACACACACACACACACACACACACACACACTTCTGAACGGATCTGGATTTTTACCATCCTTTTTACATTTAGTCAAGTTTTGACTAAATGTTTTAACATAGAGGGGGGAATCGAGACGAGGGTCGTGGTGTATGTGCGTGTGTGTGTGTGTGTGTGTGTGTGTGTGTGTGTGTGTGTAGAGCGATTCAGACTAAACTACTGGACCGATCTTTATGAAATTTGACATGAGAGTTCCTGGGTATGAAATCCCCGAACGTTTTTTTCATTTTATTTTATAAATGTCTTTGATGACGTCATATCCGGCTTTTCGTGAAAGTTGAGGCGGCACTGTCACGCCCTCATTTTTCAACCAAACTGGTTGAAATTTTGGTCAGGTAATGTTCGACGAAGCCCGGATTTCGGTATTGCATTTCAGCGTGGTGGCTAAAAAATTAATTAATGACTTTGGTCATTAAAAATCTGAAAATTGTAAAAAAAATGTTTTTTATAAAACGATCCAAATTTACGTTTATCTTATTCTCCATCATTTGCTGATTCCAAAAACATATAAATATGTTATATTCGGATTAAAAACAAGCTCTGAAAATTAAATATATAAAAATTATTATCAAAATTAAATTGTCCAAATCAATTTAAAAACACTTTCATCTTATTCCTTGTCGGTTCCTGATTCCAAAAACATATAGATATGATATGTTTGGATTAAAAACACGCTCAGAAAGTTAAAACGAAGAGAGGTACAGAAAAGCGTGCTATCCTTCCCAGCGCAACTACTACCCCGCTCTTCTTGTCAATTTCACTGCCTATGCCGTGAGCGGTGGACTGACGATGCTACGAGTATAGATTACGGTCTTGCTGCGTTGCATTGCGTTCAGTTTCATTCTGTGAGTTCGACAGCTACTTGACTAAATGTTGTATTTTCGCCTTACGCGACTTGTTACATTTAGTCAAGTTTTGACTAAATGTTTTAACATAGAGGGGGAATCGAGACGAGGGTCGTGGTGTTTGTGTGTGAGTCTGTGTGTGTGTGTGTGTAGAGCGATTCAGACTCAACTACTGGACCGATCTTTATGAAATTTGACATGAGAGTTCCTGGGAATGATATCCCCGGACGGGTTTTTTCATTTTTCGATAAATGTCTTTGATGACGTCATATCCGGCTTTTTGTAAAAGTTGAGGCGGCACTGTCACACCCTCATTTTTCAATCAAATTGATTGAAATTTTGGCCAAGTAATCTTCGACGAAGGCCGGACTTCGGTATTGCATTTCAGCTTGGTGGCTTAAAAATTAATTAATGACTTTGGTCATTAAAAATCTGAAAATTGTAAAAAAAAAAAACATTTTTATAAAACGATCCAAATTTACGTTCATCTTATTTTTCATCGTTTTCTGATTCCAAAAACATATAAATATGTTATATGTGGATTAAAAACAAGCTCTGAAAATTAAACATATAATAATTATGATTAAAATTAAATTTCCGAAATCGTTTTAAAAACTATTTCATCTTATTCCTTGTCGGTTCCTGATTCCAAAAACATATAGATATGATATGTGTGGATTAAAAACACGCTCAGAAAGTTAAAACGAAGACAGGTACAGTAAAGCGTGCTATGAAGCACAGCGCAACCGCTACAGCGCCAAACAGGCTCGTCACTTTCACTGCCTTTTGCACTAGCGGCGGACTACGTATGTTTGCGTGGTTTATCTTACCCCTGAGCCATCGTGATCCAGTTTCCTTTTTTTCACAATATAGTCGTCAGTTTATGATTTCAATGCGACTCGCTGTAAGCTTATCTGAAATAGCACGTTATCGTGTACCTCTGAATCTAAAACGCAACAAACGGCTGCGAACTAGAGTGGTGGCGGTTGACGGTTTAGAGGAACTGGCACTAGGCACAACCGTCGTCTGCTACGAGAAAAACGTTTTGCGTCCTGATCTTGTCTTGATGAAAAAAGAATTCTTTCATGATTTGAGACTGTTTGTGTAACAACCTGTCAATTGATTATTTAGATTTTAAATGTTAGGTCTAGCACCAAAACGAGGCTCCTAATTGTCCGTTCGCATAGTAAACAAAAATAAATTCTTTGAAAATGTCTCACTCTCGACAGAAAGCAGCCAGGATGTTCCCGTTCGGTGAGCGTTCAGATGGAAGTATGCTTGCACTGTATGTAGAGGCTCGGGGAGCTCAGTGATGGTTTACGGGAGGCTTAATGTGCCTTTAAACATATCACTTACACAGTCCGAGATAAAAAAAATAAGAAAATTAAAAAAACAAATTAAAAAATTAAAAAAATTAAAAAAGTTAAATTCATGTCGTCGCTTAGCGGGACAAATATTAGAATACTAGAGGAATACCCGGCTTCGCCGGGGTGAATCGCGAGACAGAGACAGACAGCGTGGCGGTTCACCACAATCACCTTTGAAGGCGAAGTCCTGTCAAACGGGATTGAGAATTTTAGAGCTTATTTCTTAGCCCTATATTATCTGTTGTGGCTCCTCAAATGCCAGAACATACAGACAGATGATGATAAAATCGTTTATTTAACGTCACTCTGTAAAAACATTGGCGACATTTGTCTTAGATTAAGAACACACACAGGCACGCACACAAACTTTCCCTTTATGTACAGTGGTTCACCACCCTCCCGCCCCCCGCACACTCTCGTTCATCTAATTAAAAATGGTGTTAAGAGATACTTGGATATAAAATGGTATTTTTAAAAGTTCTGATAAAAATATATAGTAGCTGTATGAGAAGCAATGGCGTCAGCCGCAGCAACGTCTCTTCATATCCAGGGACCAAGTGGGTGCGTGTGCATAAGTCCAGCGATAAGTTTGGGACCTTGCCACCCAAGGTCTTTATTAAAACTTAAAAGATAGCTTAATTTTTCCTTTGAGGTATTTGGCAGAATATTTCTATTTGAGTTTATAAACTGAGTCAGGGGTTGAAAGTGGCATGAGTTCAAATCACACTCCAAAGTCAAATGAGCAATGGTGAGGTCGGATTGACAGGTGCATTTAAGCTCTAGAAATTGGTAATTCCCAGCTTCTGCCCTTAGGCGGTTAATCCTTTTTATTACACGTGGGCATGCATTATAGGTGTTCATCTGTTTTGATGGGGCTTCCCGAATGAGCCAGCCAGAGCTTATAGCCTTGTGCATATATTTGTTCCTCCATTCTCTCCAGAGAAGAGAGTCTGTAAGGCTACTGATCTCAGAAGCAGACAATGGCAGGTCTACCTCGGAGGCGCCTATGCCTTGGGCAGCTTCTTTAGCGGCTTTGTCCGCTTTCTCGTTGCCAGGCACGTTCACGTGTGCTGGACACCAGACCAGGTTAATCTCGCTTCCTTTTTATATTTAGTCAAGTTTTGACTAAATATTTTAACATCGAGGGGGAATCGAAACGAGGGTCGTGGTGTATGTGTGTGTGTGTGCGTGTGTGCGTGTGTGTGTGTGTGTAGAGCGATTCAGACTCAACTACTGGACCGATCTTTATGAAATTTGACATGAGAGTTCCTGGGTATGAAATCCCCGAACGTTTTTTTCATTTTTTTGATAAATGTCTTTGATGACGTCATATCCGGCTTTTCGTGAAAGTTGAGGCGGCACTGTCACGCCCTCATTTTTCAACCAAATTGGTTCAAATTTTGGTCAAGTAATCTTCGACGAAGCCCGGGGTTCGGTATTGCATTTCAGCTTGGTGGCTTAAAAATTAATTAATGACTTTGGTCATTAAAAATCTGAAAATTGTAAAAAAAAATAAAAATTTATAAAACGATCCAAATTTACGTTTATCTTATTCTGCATCATTTGCTGATTCCAAAAACATATAAATATGTTATATTCGGATTAAAAACAAGCTCTGAAAATTAAATATATACAAATTATTATCAAAATTAAATTGTCCAAATCAATTTAAAAACACTTTTATCTTATTCCTTGTCGGTTCCTGATTCCAAAAACATATAGATATGATATGTTTGGATTAAAAACACGCTCAGAAAGTTAAAACAAAGAGAGGTACAGAAAAGCGTGCTATCCTTCTTAGCGCAACTACTACCCCGCTCTTCTTGTCAATTTCACTGCCTTTGCCATGAGCGGTGGACTGACGATGCTACGAGTATACGGTAAAATGGCAGCTACTTGACTAAATATTGTATTTTCGCCTTACGCGACTTGTTTTATAATTTTATTTGCCAGCTCCTTTATGGCAATGACAAGATCATGTCTTTTTGATCTTTTGTTAGATCTTAATGCTTCAATGGCTGCTTTGGAGTCAGAGAATATAGCTATCTTTTGAGGAGGAGTGTTCTTGAGATTGAGATGAACAAGCGACATGCAGATGGCAAGGAGCTCAGCTGAGAAGATCGAGTTTCTGTTGCACAGTTTAAATTTCCCAGTCATGTCATCGCTGGGGATTACAAAAGCTGCGCCAGCCTTCTTGTCATCCAACACTGACCCGTCTGTGTAAACATGAACATGGCCTTTGTATACAGTATCAATGTGCTCAAGGGCTTGTGTCCTGAGTAATAACTGATCATCCTTTGTAGCTGTGCAATATTCTGTGTCAAAATTCAGTTCTTTCATTGTCCATGAGGGATCACAAGATATGGGGTTTTGGGCCACATCATTTGGGTCGACACTGATTTCACTAAAGAGTGAAGCATTGAATTGAGCCAGTGAGGAGAAAGTAGTGCCAAAGTGGGCCTTTTTGTTTTGGATATGATTGTAATGCGGTTGTAGCTCCTCTTTTGTTGAGTTTTGCACTGTGTTGGCTCGAACATTGTAATCTGCGCAGCACTTACGCCGCCACATGTCAAGAGGGAGGAATCCTGCTTGGTGGTATACAATGGCCTGCTTTGAATGCCTTGGGTGTCCGAGGGCAAGCCGAAGGGCACGACACTCCGCTGACTGTAGCTTATCAAGCCATTTTCGAGCCGACGAGAAGTAGGCCTCCTGTCCATATGATAGTCTTGATCTTATAAGAGCTCTGGTGATGTTTGTTAGAATAACTGGGCACTTTGCCCATGGTTGGGCAGCCAGTATTTTAAGAAGGTTGATGGTCTTATTTGCTTTGCTTAAGAGATACTTTAAGTGAGCAGTCCATAGTCCATTTGAGGTGAAAAGTACGCCCAGATATTTCACCTGCTGACTGGGTGAGACAACACATTTATCTAGTGAGAACTGTATCTTTTCTCGATCTTCCAGTTTTCGGTTTGTAAAGACAACGAATACAGTTTTCTCGGCAGAGAGAGTGAAGCCATTCTCCCGCATATAGTTCGCAATGTTATCTATAGCTGTTTGCCACTCTTTAGAGAATTTGTGTTCTGTTTTATAGGTTTTGTTTTGATACTCTTTGCATAGAGCAATATCATCCGCATAAAGCGTCAGTTCGGCTCCATGTGTTTTAATTGTCGATATGTCATGCAGCATAATGCTAAAAAGCAGTGGTGCTATTACTGAGCCCTGTGGCACTCCCATGTCAACTTTGCGAGTGGATGATTTGGCACCTTTATAATCAAGGATCTGTTCAGTAGAAAGCTTTTTATGTATTGAAACATATTACCACTGATGCCTAATTGCTTCAATTTGAACAACAATCGTTGGTGCCATACTGTATCGTAGGCTTTTTTGATGTCAAAAAAGACAGCAAAGAGAGACTTCTTGCGTGAGAGAGCTTTCTTAATTTTGGAGGACAGTTTTACAATGTGATCCGAGACACCCCTGCCTCGACGGAAACCGGCTTGGCACAGGGGTATTACCTTTTTTCTTTCCATTTCATCTTCTAGTCTGGATTTTAGTATTCTTTCATAGATTTTGCTCAGATGGGAGGTCAGAGATATAGGGCGCCAGTTGGAAGGGTCAGCTCTTGGTTTTCCAGGCTTTAAAATGGGGATCACAACAGCCTCTTTCCAAGCTGAGGGAATCAGGCCAGACTTCCAGCATGTTGAATAAAAATCCAGTAAAAGATTTAATCCTTGGTTTGGTAAATGTTGTATGACCTGATAGTTTATTGGATCAGAACCACAGGCGGATCGGACTTTTGTCACCGATGCTATAGCCGTTTTCAGTTCTTGAATGGATAAGGGAGCATTTATTTTTAAGGAAGGGTTGAGTTCTGGGTCGTTTAAGTCCTGTTTATCCTCCCACTTCTTACGGAAGAGTTCCTGCTCACATAACAGTTTATCTGTTTGGCTTGCTGCTGCAAAAATATCTGCAAACAGTTCTGCTTTTTCAGGAAGGCTTTCATATTTTTTTCCTTCGTGCATAAGAGGACGTTCAGCCTGCTTGTGTCTGCATTTGAATTTCCTTATTTTGGTCCAAATTTTTCCAGCATCTCTGTAATCGCTCACTTTGCTGGACATGTTTTCAAAATATTCTTTTTTTGCTTTGTCTATAATTTTGTCACATTGTTCTTCAGTTGATTTCATATTGTTGTGGTTTTGTGCAGACCTGAAGCGATCATACTTCTCTTTTGCAGTTCTTTTTAACCTGATGGCTGTTCTGCATTCTTCTGTCCACCATGGGCTCTGATCAGTTCTACTGGGTCCGATAAAAGGTTTTGTTTTGGGGATTGACAATTCCATTGCATTCAGCAGGTTTGATCTTAGCTGTTTATATTTGTTGTCGATACTTTCTTGGGACTCTGGATTGCCATCCAAGAGGGTATGTGCATCGGCAGACTTAGTGACAGCGTCCTTGAAAACTGCCCAGTCCGCCTTTTTATAATTGTATTTTAAGGCTTTTGGACCTGGGTCTGTGTGTGGTGATTTCCCAATAATGGATATCATGACAGACAAAAGCCGCCAGACCCCATCATAAACAGAACTCTATAATCCACAGGTGTTGCTTACACACACACACAAACACACACACACACAGAGAGAAGCCGTATATATATATATGTATATCTATATCTATAAATATATAGAGATAGGTGACAGTGTATTTTTCGCGTGGCTATAAATTGATTCGACCTTTTCACTTTGACAGTAAGAACTACTTACGGGTGCAAGGGAAGCGTTCTGGACAGCGCAATGACATTCTAAAAATAGTAACGTAGAAACGGGAATATGGATTGAAGCCACACGAAGGAAGGGAGATAAACGCAAAACACTGGAGAAGATAAGGAAGAGTTACTGGGAATGGTGAAATGAACAGAAAAACCAAAATCGGTTCAGCGCTGCGCGCTGAAAGCACGTGTTGAAATATCTCATCGATGATATTGTGTCCGGGGTGTAGCTGAATACGGTGTCCAAATTTGAAAAAGATCCACCGAGAACTTTGGCGTTGTGATGTGGTCTAGCGGCTTTGGTGTGTCGGTATGGGGGCCCGGGTAGCTGAGGTGGAACCAAAATCGGTTCAGCGCTGCGCGCTGAGAGCACGTGTTGAAATATTTCATCGATGAGGTTGTGTCCGGGGTCTCTCTGAATAAGCCCACCAAATTTGAAGCAGATCCATCGAGAACTTTGGCCGTGCATGGCGAATACACACACACACACACACACAGACAGACAGACACAAGTCGTATATATATATAGAAGGTAACAGCAGTAAAACTAACAACATTTAAAAAATTACAAAGGTGTCTTTGTTTAATCGCCGTGAACGCTCCTTTATTTGCCACGCAGTGAAAAACAAATTTGCAAACAATTGTATTGAGAACTCTCATTAAACTGCCAAAGCAGGCATGCCAATCTATTTTAAAAAAGACATCATCGAAATTAACGAGCAATGAAAACTTCATGATGTGGCATGTATACTAGACCAAAGTGACAACTGTCAAATAACTAATCGTTCTTGTTGATTATTATTCTTGACAACTGTCAAAGCCAAACAAAATATTGCATAAAGGACTGGGTGGTCGAGTGGTAACGCACTTGCGCTCGGAAGCGAGAGGTTGCGAGTTCAACCCTGGGTCAGGGCGTTAGCAATTTTCTCCCCCCTTTCCTAACCTAGGTGGTGGGTTCAAGTGCTAGTCTTTCGGAGGAGACAAAAAACCGAGGTCCCTTCGTGTACACTACATTGGGGTGTGCACGTTAAAGATCCCACGATTGACAAAAGGGTCTTTCCTGGCAAAATTGTATAGGCATAGATAAAAAAAAATGTCCACCAAAATACCCGTGTGACTTGGAAAAATAGGCCGTGAAAAGTAGGATATGCGCCGAAATGACTGCGATCTGCTGGTCGATGTGAATGCGTGGTGTATTGTGTAAAACATTCCATCTCACACGGCATGAATAGATCCCTGCGCCTTGAGTCCGAGTCTGGAGATACGCGCGCGATATAAGACTTCATATAACATGTATTGCAACAAAACAAAGCAAAAACAAATCCTTGTAGTAGTAGTAGTAGTCATCCTGAACTCAGGTCAAAATGAGTTCGGCTCATTCTATCCCTGACAGGATGCCTTGGTTTTCCTTGTCTGGCGAGGAAATCGATTTTTTACATATTTAGATCTTTTCGTAATGTGTTATGGATGTAAGCAGATTCGCGATCGTCGATAATGATTTTTCATGGTGTTGTGTAATTTTTAAATTACAAAGGAATTGATATGTAAGACAGTTTCAAACGAGCTATTTTTCGCGGCTGTGTTTACTGTGCAAACAACTCTAAATATGGCAAAAGTGTCACGTGATAATCAACCGTTTGGTTTCGGCCCTCGCTGGAGCAGACGATTTTTTCTGTAACCAGTTGACAGTGATGCAACCATATATTACGGTCTCCTTCCGGCAGCAGTCCCAAAATTTCGACTTGTTTTGACCTTAGAACGATGTCTTTATCATAACTGTGAAGAACAGAACAGAGATCACTGTCGAAGTCGGCCAATCTGCAATCATTTTCGTCTCGCGAACACTGCTCGCGAACAACATATGGGAGATAACTCTGTATTCTTGTTTTGATAGATTCGCCTAGGATTTTAGCGTCCGGTCAGAGAGACAACTGGCGATAGCCGTGGAGCGATGATTATCAGAATGTAGTAGTATACTGTCGTGAGCACTGCAAGCGTTTGCGGTTGAGCTGGCATAACACGCTCTTTAAAGCGCTGTTCATATCTGCTGATTTTCAATCAACTTTTGTAGCTACAAGTTGTTTAGACTTAGAAGAGGCAAAATCGGCGAGAAGTTGGCAACGTGAAAAATCGCCCCGATTTTCAACTGACTCTTGTCCGACTGGAAACCCCCCTTAGATCTCTTCAACATATTTACCGATTTTAAAGTGTCGGACGACATCGGCGTCCTAATCGGAAGGTCGTGAGTTCAAATCCCGGCCGCGGCCGCCTGGTGGGTTAAGAGTGGAGATTGTTCCGATCTCCCAGGTCAACTTTTGTGCAGACCTGCTGGTGCCTTATCTCCCTTTGTATGTCCACGCAAGTACAAGACCAAGTGCGCACGGAAAAGATCCTGTAATCCATGTCAGAGATCGGTGGGTTATAAAAACACGAAAATACCCAGCATGCTTCCCCCGAAATCGGCGTATTCTGGGTAAAAACGGTCATACACGTAAAAACCCTATGGTGCAAAAAAAAGAGTGAAACGCCCATGAACGAAGAAGAAGAATAAAGTGTCGGAACCTGACGCGCTCACTGGTTGGAGACTGTGTGCGCGTTCTTTTATTGGCTGCGTCTGTTATTCCTCATGCGCTTCGACGACAGAGCTCAATTTACGGAACCTCTGAAACAAGGCGACAGCTTTCAAGCAATTTTGTAAAAACAAAAATTCTGAACAGTTCTGTCAAAAGTTGGACGACAATCGGCACTGTGATGGGCACTTAAAGCAGATCCGGCTTGGCAAATTTGAAAGTCAAACAAAACTTACATATACTGTAGAAAAAGACCAGTTTCTAATACTGTCATTATCTTGAACACCTTGAGCCCATGCGACAGAAGTACAACAAGGAAAACATTAAAACCTTAATAATTATGATGAATACAGTCGCGCTCTTCTACAAACACGTCGACTCTTTCCCACCGAGTGAACTCGTAAGGTTTTGCGGAAGCTGATCCTCCGCAGTGAAACTGATGATGACGTCATTTCCCGTCTTGCCGGAAGCGCCGTATTTAGGCTGAAGGTAGAGGCGAGCAAATAGGAGAAGGCCGAGGAAAATGGTGAAACTGAGGATTGCCTCCCCTAGCAAGACGTATGCAATCCAGATGGGGCCCTGTTGTTCGATCAGATGACCCAGTATCTGCACAAGGATTAACGTGACCTTGTAACCACTGTCCTTAATTCAGCCCGAAGTCGCAAATGTGGGTTTTTTCTTCCGCTACTAAATCACGTTGAAAAGCACAAATAACACGTTACAATAACACCAATACATTGTAAGGAATACTCTTACTGAAAGCGCCTCCACAAAAGTTTGGGAAAAAATAAAAAATAAAATAATAATAAGGCGAAATTACTACATTTAGTCAAGCTGTCGAACTCACGGAATGAAACTGAACGCACTGTATTTTTTTCACCAAGACTTCAAGCTTCGTCAATCCCCACGAGAAGGAAATCGCTCACCTCCCACGTGCAAAACGCAGTGATATGCACACGCCAGAATAGCGCGGTAGCGTATTGTGCTAAGCAGGAAAGCGCGCTTTTCTGTATTCGTGTTAACTTTCTGAGCTTGTTTTGAATACAACCTATCATATCTATATGTTTTTGGAATCAGGAAACGATAAAGAATAAGATGAAATCATTTTTGGATCGATTTCTTAAATTTTAATCGTAAGACTAATTAATCTATTTTCGTTAATTGTGATCACATTTTAAGAGTAAACATGACATATGTATATATTTTTAGATTCAGAATGTCATGAAGAATACGATGCAATCACTTTAAAATCTGTTTGCGGAAAATCGATTTTAATGACAAATTTAATGAGCAAACTCATTAATTAATTTGTAAGCCTCCAAGCTGAAATGCAATACCAAAGTCCGGGCGTCGTCGAAGATTACTTGACCAAAATTTCAACCAATTTGGTTTAAAAATGAGAGCGTGACAGTGCCGCCTCAACTTTCACGAAAAGCCGGATATGACGTCATCAAAGACATTTATCAAAAAAATGAAAAAAAACGTCTGGGGATATCATACCCAGGAACTCCCATGTCAAATTTCATAAAGATCGGTCCAGTAGTTTAGTCTGAATCGCTCTTCACACACACACAGACACACACACACACACACACACACACACACACACACACACACACACACACGCACATACACCACGACCCTCGTCTCGATTCCCCCCTCTACGTTAATACATTTAGTCAAAACTTGACTAAATGTAAAAAGAGAAGGGCCACCGAAAGGGAGGGATGGGAGGTAGAGCGCGACAACCATCCCTCCCTTACGGTTGCCCTTTTCTTTTTTCTTTTTCTTTTTTTTCTTTTTTTCCCCCATCTAAAGTCGGGGTCAAACCCTGGAACATGCCCCTAATGGTTTTACCGTGAGTGCGTTAAACATTACTTATCATCAACCTTTGTCCTTCAACCTGGCTAGTTCTTACTCTGACAAATGAATATTACGAATATTAGAATCGGTGTTAAATAATAAGCTAGTCGCTTTACAGTACAGACACTCTCGTAAATTCAATCAGAAAACATTTGGCCGCTAAATTCCGATAACGAAAACAATCCTACTTACAAGAGGGTTCAACATGGGACCGACACTAGCCGCAAGGATGACGTAGGACGTCACTCTTCCGGTCACGTGGATCAGTTCCGCGTTCATCCACGAGAGGGCGCTGGCAAAGACAGCGGACATGGCGGCCCCGCCCACCGCGTTGCTGAGCCACACGCCCCAGTCTTGTTGCCATAGTGACGCCAGCACCAGCCCAAGCAGAGAGGGCACCATTAGCGCCAGGCAGATGACCACCAGCTGCACGGCCTTGACGACCTTGACCAGGAAGATGGAGACGAAGCGGAAAGAGGCGAAGGAGATCCAGAAGACGGAGGTGAGGAGGGCTCCCTGGGCCTTGGTCCAACCCATCTCCAGCACGGCGTAGGTGGCCAGGTAGTAGGGCACCGTCATCTCCACGGCCACGAACACCAGGTAGAAGACACACATCCACACCACCACCACGGCGTGAGGCACCCGGGGTAGGTTCAGTCCACCCGATGTTGTCGCTTTCCTCTTCTCTTCTCCCTCGCTGGGATCACCGCCACTACCTCTCTTATCTTTTTCTACTGCACCTCTCTCGGTGTAGTTTCTTCCTTCTTCTTCCGATGAACTTGCAATGGTAGCGTATTTATTGAGATTGTCCGTGTCTTTCTCCGTCTTTTTCGTTTGCTTCCGCGTTCTGCAGTAGTCTCGGACATACTCCACACTCAGAGGAATCGCTGACAAAAAACTGATGATGGAGGAAATCACGTAAGCAAAGTGGATTCGACTGTGACGCGGGGACTCGTAAGAAGTTACATTATTGTCAAAGCGAAGGTCATTCTGAAGGTCAAAGTCAAGCTGAAGGTCGTCGGTACTCCTGAGGTCAAAGTGAAGCTGAAGGTCGTAGGCATTTCTAGGGACAAAGTCGAGACAAAGGACATCGGTGTGGTTCAGGTGAAGGTGGGACTGGTTGTTGCAGAGGTCGGTGGTGATGTTGCGCGGAGCGAGGAAGGGTTGGGTGATGAAGGGAGCCACCACGCCGCCAAAGGCGAAGGCGAAGTGCGCAGCTTGCATCACAGCCTCCCCCTGCAGTCCCCACGTCCGTAATACGTCAGCGTTGCACACTGCACGGAACAAACGAGCTGTCAGCCCCAAATAAGGACACCTGTATCGTTGGCGTTAACTCTCTTATGCAAACGAAGTTGTACAAACGTTTCTTTAACCTATCAGTCAAAGAATGTTGAGATAAACAGGTAATGGTCTGAAGCTCTTGTTACACCCTCCCAACTGCCTACTTTACACATTTTTGTTGAACTTAAAGCACAGTCTTTCCCGTGTAAAGGATTGGGGTTGACCACCATTTCACATCTGGCCAGGCTGTTATGTTGGGAGATTGGGTGGTTGGTTGTTATGTTGGGAGATTGGGTGGTTGGTTGTTATGTTGGCAGATTGGGTGGTTGGTTGTTATGTTGGCAGATTGGGTGGTTGGTTGTTATGTTGGGTGGTTGGTTGTTGTGTTGGGAGATTGGGTGGTTGGTTGTTATGTTGGGTGGTTGGTTGTTATGTTGGGAGATTGGGTGGTTGGTTGTTATGTTGGCAGATTGGGTGGTTGGTTGTTATGTTGGGTGGTTGGTTGTTATGTTGGGAGATTGGGTGGTTGGTTGTTATGTTGGCAGATTGGGTGGTTGGTTGTTATGTTGGGTGGTTGGTTGTTGTGTTGGGAGATTGGGTGGTTGGTTGTGTTTGGAGATTGGGTGGTTGGCTGTTATGTTGGGAGATTGGGTGGTTGGTTGTTATGTTGGGAGATTGGGTGGTTGTTTATTATGTTGGGAGATTGGGTGGTTGGTTGTTATGTTGGGAGATTGGGTGGTTGGTTGTTGTGTTGGGAGATTGGGTGGTTGGTTGTTATGTTGGGAGATTGGGTGGTTGGTTGTTACGTTGGGAGATTGGGTGGTTGGTTGTTATGTTGGGAGATTGGGTGGTTGGTTGTTATGTTGGGAGATTGAGTGGTTGGTTGTTATGTTGGGAGATTGGGTGGTTGGTTGTTACGTTGGGAGATTGGGTGGTTGGTTGTTATGTTGGGAGATTGGGTGGTTGGTTGTTATGTTGGGAGATTGGGAGGTTGGTTGTTGGGTTGGGAGATTGGGTGGTTGGTTGTTATGTTGGGAGATTGGGTGGTTGGTTGTTATGTTGGGAGATTGGGTGGTTGGTTGTTATGTTGAGAGACTGGGTGGTTGGTTGTTATGTTGGGAGACTGGGTGGTTGGTTGTTATGTTGGGAGATTGGGTGGTTGGTTGTTGCTTGTCACCGTCCATAGAACCTAGTTTGCTATCCGGGACCGATAAAAGACCATTTTTATTTTCTTGTGTGTAGGGTGGGAATTCTTTTGGGGGGAAGGGAGGGTGAATTTATTTGGGGGGAAGGGAGGGTGAATTGATTTGGCAACTGAAACAATTGTCAATCAACAAAATTAATGCATAAACAAGTTTCACTATTCAATAGGACCAGCCAAGCCGTTTTTAAATATCACTCACAGTGATTTGATACCACATGGCATTATACGTATTGAAACATTTTTTGGCAGTACAAAAACACAACAAAACAGACACACACACACACACACACACACACACACACACACACACACACATACACACAAACACACACACACATGCACACACGCCCCCCCCCCCACATACACACACACAAACAAACACACACAAACACACACTCACCCACCCCCACACCCCACCCCCTACCCACGCATGTCTTTACCTGTGCCGACACTCCCTCCGAAGGTGGTGACGAGGAAACAGGCGACGACCATGACCCAGTATCGCGAGCAGAAGGGGAGGACCAGGGCCATGACCCCCATCAGCAGCACACACAGAATCAGCAGCAGGGACTTGTCCCACACGTCGTAGATCACACCGGACACCAGTGACCCCGCTACGTTGCCTGTGACAGTGTGACAGTGTGAGATCGAGGTGGTCTCACTATACACAACACCGATCGGCAGCACACGCAGTACCAGCAGCATCGTAGATCACACCGGACAATAGCGAACAGGCAAAGTTTGTCGTGAGCAGTGTAAACTGTTAAAAGGTGTTAAATAGCGTGAGATCATAGAGATTGAAATACAATGTCCTTCCAGATCTTGGGTTACATCAAGGTGATCTGAATTTTCATAACTCCTGTCAGCTGCACACACATTATCAGAAACAAGGACTTGTTCCTTGTGTTCGATCTACCACCACCACCACCACCATCATCATCATCATCATCATCATCATCATCATCATCATCATCATCATCATCATCATCATTATCATCATCATCATCAATCAATATGAGGCTTATATCGCGCGTATTCCGTGGGTACAGTTGTAAGCGCAGGGATTTTTTTTATATTTTTATTTTATTTTATGCAATTGATATCGCGCACATATTTAAGGCGCAGGAATTTATTTATGTCGTGTGAGATGGAATTTTTTTACACAATACATCACGCATTCACATCGGCCAGCAGATCGCAGCCATTTCGGCGCATATCCTACTTTTCACGGCCTATTATTCCAAGTCACACGGGTATTTTGGTGGACATTTTTTATCTATGCCTACACAATTTTGCCAGGAAAGACCCTTTTGTCAATCGTGGGATCTTTAACGTGCACACCCCAATGTAGTGTACACATCATCATCATCATCATCATCATCATCATCATCATCATCATCATCACCATCATCATCATCACCACTATTCCTGCCTACCTACCTACCTGCCGAGGCTGCCGTGAAGAAGGCCGAAGCTTGCTGGACATTGGTGTGAGTGATGAGCTGCAGGTCCAGGAAGGACGGTCCGAACTGACCCGTCACCACGCCCTGTCGACCAGTCGATACGTTGCTTTAATGCAAGGAAGTGTATCAAACAGTCACATTTCATACAGATTAAAAGATGATCAAACAGGAGTGAGTTTACGCCAAGTAAGTAGCCTTTAAAGCTCTGCTCTCATTTGCTGACGACATTGGTTTGCCTGACCAGCTGATTTTGACGCCCTCATAGGACCTTCTTCTTCTTCTTCTTCGTTCATGGGCTTAGACTCCCACGTTCACTCATGTTTTTGGCACGAGTGGATTTTTCCGTGTATGGCCGTTTTTACCCCGCCATTCAGGCAGCATACGCCGATTTCGGGGGAGGCATGCTGGGTATTTTCGTGTTTCTATAACCCACCGAACTCTAACATGGATTACAGGATCTTTTCCGTGCGCATTTGGTCTTGTGCTTGCGTGTACACAAGAAGGGGGTTAAGACACTAGCAGGTCTGCACATAAGTTGACCTGGGAGATCGGATTTTGATTTTGATTTTGACGTCCTCATAGGACCAGTTCGTTAATCTAGGGCCAGGTAGAGGTAGTATGCTCTGTTGGGGGGGGGGGGGGGGGACAAAACAAACAAAGGTCTGCAAGAGCATACCAGAGACACAACATGATCACACCTCGTCGACCACATCTCTCAAAGAACTAGGAGGTGTGCACACAAAACCCATTATTATTGATAGATACACATGCATATTGATTTAGGGACGAGTGATGCCATCCTTCCTCGGCAAGAGGAACAACTCCCGTGGAGCGGTAGTGACAAGGGGGATAACCGCGTTACTCTCACATTTAGACAACACAACACACAGAGGGGTTGTAGGAGAAGGGAAGGGGCGGGGGAGGGGAGGGGGGGTGTTTAATGACTGTATGAGCAAACAGCGCACTGAACAGATACTTTCAATACGGTTACCAAAATGTATTTGATCTCCTACAGAAAGTTGATAAGCTAAGGGGAATAGAATTAGCAACCTCACATTATTGATTTTTTTCTTTTTTAAAATCACAGGCTACTTTCGACTTCACACGAATAGTTATATATTCCAGATCTATATGCAGGGATACATTTGGAGCCACTGAAATTTCGTTTGACTCTATCCAATGTTATCCACTCTTCTCCTTAGTCGGAAGCTGAAATGTGGTAAGAAAAGAAAACTCAACCGAAATGATGGTTTGGTACAGTTAATATTTGACAAACAACATCTTTAAAAATGCACATTATTTGAATGCACTTTTCTGTTTTCTATAATGCAGAAACTTTTCCCACGATGTTTGCGGGATGTATAATAGGGAGACAAAGCATAGCATTATGTTAATGAATAAGGGCGCTAACTGCCTGTCGTGAAGCCATGGCAATGCGTGCTCGGACTGTAATCCGGTTAATTATGTCGATCATAGCGATATCACCTGTTTTCTCACAAATGTTGGTGTCATGTAACATTACGCGCACAAACAAAGTGCTATTGGAA
>NC_090247.1:73574023-73661523 GCF_037325665.1 Littorina saxatilis
CTGTACACACGGAATACGCGCGATATAAGCCTCATATTGATTGATTGATTGATGGTTGGACCTGCATTTGTAATGCAGAAACAGAAGGGTTTGCCTGTATGTAACAGCTCGCTGCTGGTACGTGGCACTAGCATAAACAAAAGTGTCGTTATTGGGCAGGTTGTTAGTACAAGCCTTTAAAATGAAGAAGAAGAAGAAGAAGTATTACAGTGATGTTACAAGGTGGCAAATCTGTCATTGTGTGATGAGGCTTAAAGGATATACTATTGATGTGACCGTTTTGGGGAATTTTTTAGTTTTTTGTGTGTTTATTTTTGTTTTTTTAGGTAGTTTAAACAATTAATTCAAAATATATTACATTAAACAATTGACAAAAATGCAGCTAGGACACGAACTCAAGCAAATACTTATTTTACGTGACCAGAACAATACTAAGTAGCACACATTTCTCGTTAATTCAACCTCGGGGAATCCACTGTGCCTTCATCTTGACGCACACGGCACGACGGAGAATCCACTGTGCCTTCATCTTGACGCACACGGCACGACGGAGAATCCACTGTGCCTTCATCTTGACGCACACGGCACGACGGAGAATCCACTGTGCCTTCGTCTTGACGCACACGGCACGACGGAGAATCCACTGTACCCTCATCTTGACGCACACGGCACGACGGAGAATCCACTGTACCCTCATTGTTACACGACACTTGAGATTGCCACAAGTTCTCAAACGCCGTATAGTTGTGTTCTTTTATTCTACGTCGCCCGTCTTCGCAGCAGCAGAAAACAACTCGTCAAATTGAGTTCGAGGATTTATTCAGCATTCAATACATACAACTGCACATCGTAGCAGAACTCAAAAAGAAGCTTTTTAACATTCAAATCGCGCTGGCATATATAGTAAATACTCAATCTCGAGAATATTCCAGACCGAACATGATACAACTACATTATATGCGAACCGCCCATGGACTAGAATGGTGACGTTCTCTGTGACGTACATCAAAAGGTGCCGACGCCCTTAATCCGATCGAACGCCACGAACTCACACTAAAACAGCATGGTAAACAACTTGTTTTGACAGGACTAGAAAGTTCACCTGCATTCTCGTCCAAGCATAAATATTGTGTTTACAAAATATAATATCGGTACCTTCCCACAAAGTACAAATAAGTCAACTACATGCAACACACAAAACTGAACCAAAGCTCAGCAACGGTAGCGTTTCCTAACATTACCCCCAACACCAGAAGAAATTTACCTAATTTCTTTCAATCATTGAAACGCTACCTGCACACATATTATGTATACATAACAGATTGAAATCCAGGTATGTACATTAGTCTGTTAGAGAATGAACACAGTTTCAGGAGGTTAGCGTGGTAGATCTTGGACTTCTTGCCGACATTCACCTTGTAGTCGTTGATCCCTACCACGGCCTCAACCTCGTATGGGCCTTTCCACTGCATCAGTAGTTTGTTGTGATCAGTGGGAAGCAGTATCAGCACTTTGTTACCTGGTGTAAACTTCCTGTTTACGGCTTTGCGGTCGTAGTAGTGCTTTCCACTATCCTGAGACTTTCTCAAGTTTTCTCTCGCAATCTCGAGAGTCTCCTCCAGTTTCTCTCGCAACTCGAACACGTACTGGTAACTGTTCTTCACTTCAGGTGTGTCCACATCTTTCGTCCACAATTCCTTTAGTATCTGCATCGGGCCTCTCACGGTCCGCCCGTACATCAGCTCGAACGGGGAGAATCCAGTGGACTCTTGTGGCACCTCCCTGTATGCAAACAGCAAGGCATTGATGTAGCGATGCCACTGCCTTGGCTGCTCACTGCATAGTTTCTTCAGCGTGGACTTCAGCGTCGCATTGAATTTTTCGACCAGCCCATTGCACATCGGGTGATAGGGTGTCGTAGTCAAGTGACGAATGCTCAGCAGCCTGTTGACCTCTTCCATGCATTCAGAGACAAACTGTGTCCCCAGGTCTGTGAGGATCTCTTCAGGAACCCCAATTCTGCTGAAAATGTCCACAAGTGCCTCGGCAACAGTCTCGGTGTCAATTTTCTTGATCAGAGGCACGGCTTCTGGGTACCTGGTTGCATAGTCTACCAGGGTCAGTACCCAACGATGACCCGCTTCACTTGGCGGTTTGATCTCGCCGATGAGGTCAATGGCCACCCTCTTGAAAGGTCGGTCGATCAAAGGCATCTTCTGCAACGGGACTTTCGGGACCCTTCCTCGAGGTATGGTTTTCTGGCAAATATCGCACGATCGGCAGAATCGAGTCACATCTGCATGCAGTCCTGGCCAGTAAAACGCAGCCTGGATTCTGTCCGATGTTTTCTTGACCCCCAGGTGACCTCCCATAATAGAGTCGTGGGCCACCTCCATCACCTGGCGCCTAAGTGGTTGAGGCACCAGAACTTGACGTAATGGCTTCCCACCGTTGACTCTCGCGTGCTGGAACACTCTGTACAGAATCTTGGCCTTCACTTCAAATTGCACAGTGCCTTCGCCCTTAGTCATCTCCTTGACAGGACGACTCCTGTACTTTGTTAAGGTCGAATCAGCTTCCTGTAGCTGAATCAGCTGATCCCTGTCCACGACAGCAGTTGCAGAACTGTTGGTGACCCTGAGTGGCGTAGTTGTTTTGTCCTTCTTCGCCTGGGCTCTGGTCGTCACAGCGCTTACAACCTGCGGCTGGTCGCGGCGATGCACAGTTGCTCTGTCATCTCGTAACAGTTCGCTGATATCTTCATTCGCGAATGGCAGTGGGTCTTCCTCCTCAGCAGCAGGCTGAGCTGAGCCCATTCTCCATTCGAAATCAGGGTCATCAGGACGTCTCGCACCCCCAATGTTCCCAATTAGTAGATCGTACAAGGGCTTCTTCAGGCAGACGGCCTCAACTTCTCCGGTGAAGTATGGAGTATCGATCTGGATTTTTACCACTGGTGCCTTCACGCATTTGCTGTCAGCCATGAGCGTCCACTTGAAGTCACCAGTGAACTTCTCTGTTGGCACCAGATCCTCTTTGACGATGACCCCATTGCAGCCCGAATCTCTGAGAACAGTCACTTCCTGCTTCTCAACAAATCCCTTCGACACGGGCATGTTCGACACTGACACAGCTGCGCTGGCGACGACAGAGATTGACTTGCCATTGGCGAGTAGAAGCTGGCCATCAGAAATACATTCTTCCACGTCCGATGGTGTAGCCACTTGCTCGGCAGCCCTTGGAAGTATGACGCTGCTCGCACATACTTGTTGGTTCGAGCCACTCGTTTGCCTCTTGTTGTCGTAATATCTCCGTCGATGTTCTTGCGCTTTGTCATTGACATGTCCGTTATTTTTCTTTTGGGGACAGTTGGCGACTCGGTTGCCCTTGGCATTGCAATGGAAACACGTTATGTTCTGCCCTTCATTGGATGATGGTGCGGACTCAGTGTGTCCCTTGGCAGGTTGGTTTCCCTGGTTCCCGCTCTTCTGGAAAGGTTTTGATGACTTTGACGTCCCCAGGGTCCTTCCATGAGCAATGAGATAACGCTCAGCAGCATCAGTAATGTCCTTCAAACCCCGCAGTTTTTGCTCTTCCAAGCGGGTCGCCAGGTCCTTCGGGCAGGCATTAAGGAACTGCTCCTTCACGATCAAGTCCCGCAGACTCTCGTATGATTGCTCTTCACCTGATAACTCCACCCACTTCTGCAGGTATGACGACAGGCGCTCCACAAACTGGCTCGGTGTCTCTCCAGACAATGGCTGGCATTCGCGGAAGCGTTGACGGTAGCCCCTTTCAGTGAAGTTGTAGCAACGCAACAGAGCTTCCTTCAGTACATCATAGTCTCTGGCGTCATCGTTTGAGAGTCTAGTGTAGACCTCAAGTGCTGCCCCAGTCAAATGTGCGCTGAGTTGAATCGCCCAGTCGTCGCGCTGCCATCTAGCACTCTCAGCGAACCTCTCGAATCTTGCAAGGTAGCAGTCGATCTGGTCCTTCCCGTCAGCGAATGCTGGAAGTTTCGGTGCCCTGTGTAACATTTGCTGCTGGTTATCTCTTTGGCGTGGTGCCTCGTGCTCATTTTGAACACGCACCATTTCTGTCTGAAGCTCTAAACGCTTCGTCTCCATTTCTATTTGGAGCTCTAAGCGTTTCAGCTCAATTTGCCTTTCTCTTTCTTCACGCTGCGCTTGTCTTTCTTCACGCTGCGCTTGTCTTTCTTCACGCTCACTCTGCGCTTGTCTTTCTTCACGCTCACGCTGCGCTTGTCTTTCTTCACGCTGCGCCAGGAGTCGTGTCTGGGACTCGACGAACTCCGTCAACTGCTTGCCTTTTAGTCCCAGTTCAATTCCTTTTCCCCAGAACTCAGCCATTCTGGTCTTTACCGGTGCGTTCGTCTGTATTCTTTCACAGCCACGAACGTAGACGAATGTAGTCTTCTAAAAGAACACAGTCTCTACCGCACCTCCGATGCTTCTCTCGTCGCTGTTCACCTTCGTAGACGCAGGCTGCCACCCTCCTCGTCTAACGTGACGGCGCACTCTGCTCACGATACGTACACGACGTACCCCAGTCGTATTTCGTGGAATTAATGCACTAGCTCCGCGACGAAGTCCGTCTCGTCCAAACGGCAGCTAACCTCTGTAATCCCGATACACTCCGGCGTCGCTCACCGTACCGAGCTGCGGCGATTACCAAACTCTTCACCAGTCACACCGAATCCACGGTTCCGTAGTCTCAATACTGATCCCTCAGGATACACCCGATTGATAGCTACCTCCTGTGACTGTCTTGACTGTCTTTGTTGCTGGAAAACCCTTGGCGTTAAACGTAGATCCTTGGCTTGGCCCCCAATTGTTACACGACACTTGAGATTGCCACAAGTTCTCAAACGCCGTATAGTTGTGTTCTTTTATTCTACGTCGCCCGTCTTCGCAGCAGCAGAAAACAACTCGTCAAATTGAGTTCGAGGATTTATTCAGCATTCAATACATACAACTGCACATCGTAGCAGAACTCAAAAAGAAGCTTTTTAACATTCAAATCGCGCTGGCATATATAGTAAATACTCAATCTCGAGAATATTCCAGACCGAACATGATACAACTACATTATATGCGAACCGCCCATGGACTAGAATGGTGACGTTCTCTGTGACGTACATCAAAAGGTGCCGACGCCCTTAATCCGATCGAACGCCACGAACTCACACTAAAACAGCATGGTAAACAACTTGTTTTGACAGGACTAGAAAGTTCACCTGCATTCTCGTCCAAGCATAAATATTGTGTTTACAAAATATAATATCGGTACCTTCCCACAAAGTACAAATAAGTCAACTACATGCAACACACAAAACTGAACCAAAGCTCAGCAACGGTAGCGCTTCCTAACACTCATCTTGACGCACACGGCACGACGGGGAATCCACCGTACCTTCATCTTGACGCACACGGCACGACGGGGAATCCACCGTACCTTCATCTTGACGCACACGGCACGACGGGGAATGCACTGTACGTTCATCTTGACGCACACGGCACGACGGGGAATGCACTGTACCTTCATCTTGACGCACACGGCACGACGGGGAATGCACTGTACGTTCATCTTGACGCACACGGCACGACGGGGAATCCACTGTACGTTCATCTTGACGCACACGGCACGACGGGGAATGCACTGTACCTTCATCTTGACGCACACGGCACGCTTTGTTCAAAAACGCACTACAACTACAAGTATGGTCATTTATTACATCAAAGTGAGTGAATGCGTTTCAGGGCGCTGCTTCTCTCCGGCGTTGGAAACAAAAAAAACAGTCCTTGGCCAGAAGCACCACTTGGCGGCAAGCTGACCATAGGCATGGATAACGCCGCGACCTAGTAACCGCATCACGTAAACAAATAAGAAAAGTAACTCACATGAAGTAACAAAACCTAATCCTTACAAAGAGTTGTCTTCCTTTGTCTATTTAACTCTATTTGATTAAGCTTTAAAAAATAAAAAATAAAATAAAATAAAAACTGGCTTTTTTCAAAGCTAAAGCCCCAGTTTGTCTCAAATGGTTTACAAAACGATTTTAATCTTCTAATGAAAAAAGCAGTTCTCACACTAACGCACGCACGCACACATGCACAAACACACACACTCACACACACACACAACTCATACACGTGCGCACGGCATGCGCGCGCGGACACACACAGGAACGCACGCAGTAACTTACGCACGCTTACACACACCCTCAAGTACGCACACACGCACTTACACACACAACTCACACACGTGCGCATGCGCGCGCACACAAACACACACAGGAACGCACGCAGTAACGCACGCATACACACACCCTCAAGTACGCACACACACACAAATACGCACACTCAAGCACGCACGCACACACAGACACACGCATACACGCACACGCAAGTACGAACGCACGCACGCATACACATGCACACACACACACACAAACAAACACACACACGCACGCACACACACAAACAAACAAACACACACACACACACACACGAGCGGACGCGCACACATTCACGCACACACAAGCACACACGCACACACACAGACACACGCATACGAACACACACACAAGCACGCACGCATAGACACACGCATACGAACACACACACACGCACGCACGCACGCATGCATGCACAAACACACACACGCGCGCGCACGCACAAACGAATTTACGCACTCGCACACTGCGTGGAGTATAGCAATCTTGTCTGAAATCTCTCTCTCTCACTCTCTCTCTCTCTCTCTCTCTCTCTCTCTCTCTCTCTCTCTCTCTCTGTCTCTCTCTCTCTCTCTCTCGCTCGCTTTCTCTCTGTCTCTGTCTCTCTCTTTCTCTCCCTGTCTCTCTCTCTTTCTCTCTCTGTCTCTCTCTGTCTCTCTCTCTCTCTCTCTCTCTCTCTCTCTCTCTCTCTCTCTCTCTCTCTCTCTCTCTCTCTCTCTCTCTCTCTCTCTCTCTTAAGCGTAACAAAAAAGGCAGCAACTAGAAATCGGCGAAAATTGTGCCGATGCAACAAAATTGAAATTAAGCTTTTCATTGCACGAAGTCACCCCACATATATACCACACGTATCTTTGTAGATACAGGATCTGAACTAAAACTGCGCCCAACACTGTCACTTGTAATCAAAAATATGATCAGTGTATCTCACGTCCTTGGGCGGATCTCTACGGTTACTACGTACACACGTATGTACGTTGAAATAAGTTATGCCCGATAATATACATTTAGGTTGTAGGTAAAACTAATGACAGTGTACTATGTGTCCTAATGCGTTCTCAACCCATCCACCCACTTTCCCCCCTCCCCTACCTTCACCTCTCTCTCTCTCTCTCTCTCTCTCTCTCTCTCTCTCTCTCTCATTTCGTGTACTGGCGTGCTGCCATCAAGATCAAAGCTAAAAATCTGCCTCGCCCTGTTCGCCGCAAGAACATTGAGATCGCTGACTTTGTAAGAAAAAGGAGGAATCTGGAAAACATTGTATAAGGGAGATAACCATGGCAGCTGAATTCCACTTGCACCAGCCGTGCTTACCTCTCTTGCTCTCTCTCTTGGTCTCCACACAAAAGATACCAATAAGTTAAGCCGAATTGGCATCATTGTCATTTATGTGTAGGTTGTGTGAAAGTGCCACTCGGTCATTCCTCTAGGTTTACTTGGAGAGAAAACACTTTCAGAAAGCATGTATCATAGATGACAAGTACAGGGCCATTGTGTTACTTCAGTGACAGTTTAACAAGAAAGAATTCCCGTTCCGGCATTTGACCTGAGCAAGGAAACGCAGTGTGGAGAGGTGTTACGTTACTATAAACAAACATCGCATTTTCTGGCATCGCCTGTTGTTTTAGGGTGGTTTTTTTTCTCTTTCATAAAATTCAGTAAGTTTTGACTATTATAATTATTTTAACACAGACGGGAAATCGAGAGAAGGGTCGTGTGTGTGTGTGCGTGTGTGCGTGCGTGTGTGTGTGTGTCATATGTGTGTGTGTGTGTGTGTGTAGCGCGTGACTGAGAAAACTACTGGACCGATCTTCATGAAACTTTACATGCAAGTTCCTGAGAATGAAATCCCCATGTAGTGTTGATCTTTTAAGATCAAATAACCAAAGGGAAGTAATGGAGTAAGCGAGAGTTATACGGAACGAATCTCCCGGCTCCCGAGAGAATAACAAGCATTGAAATGACAGTCGAACAACCGTCTTTCATCAGTCCCCAAAAAAAGAATGATCGTCGTAAAATACACAAGAACCATGCTTTTATTCCTGACCGAGTCCTTAGATCAAGACTGGTTTTAACAGAACTAACACTCAAACACACACAATTGTTACAGGGTCTTAGGTTAACATTGTTACATTGTTGATCTTTTAAGTTTCATGACGATAGAGCTATAGTCGTGAAATGCAGTGCGCCGTTCAGTTTCATTCTGTGAGTTTGACAGATTGACTAAATGTATTAATTTCGCTTCACGCGACATGGTTTTTTTTTTTTTTTTTTTTTTTTTTGTATGTGTGTGAAATTGGGCCTAATGCTGGACTGGAGAGCAAATAAAGTGTTGTTGTTGTTGTTGTTTGTGTGTGTGGTTTTCTTTTTACCGCCATCACATGGTTGAAATCAGTGACGATGCAATAAGTTGTTCAGTCCTTGCTTACTCCACACTGACTCAAGCTTCAATCAGATTCAAAACAGAAAAAAATGCGCCCTCGGTGGTAAGCCTGTAGTTGTGAGAAAGTAAGTCAGTGCACTCCTCCACACTCCAAAGTGGGACAACTGTGACTACAAATGAACAGGAACAGTGTTTGTCTCCCTTCAATAAAGGAATTTCCCGTTTCCTCGTCTGTCCCATAGGTGCTTGACTTTTGACCTTTTTTTTCGAGGTCACGCCCATGCCTGAGGTTGGAAGCCGTCCTCCCGACCTGCATGTTTGGCTCACCACGCACATACCATTCACGTAACTGAAATAAGTTAACGCCCAATTGTTCTCACTTGTATCAGAATGTAAAATACTATCTGAGTGTACTCCACTTCCTAAGAGATTGAACTCGAAGCCTCCACACACATTCTATCCATATATATATCTGAAACAAGTCAAGTAACGCCCAAACTAAATATCACTTGCAAGTGAAAGGAATATCAATGAATACGATGCAGTGTCCTTTGAAGTTTCTAAGGCGGATTTGGCTTAAAGTTCTGAGCTCTAACGTACATACTACTGATCTGCACTTACCCTGTGCATATTTTTTTGGAATTATCACATGTCAGTACAATTTCGTAAAGCGGATTTAAATCTGGGTACACAATGAAAAAACAGGACCCATATCTAGATGCATATTTCAAACGATTAAGTTACGCCCAAAACCACTGATGATTAGTCTACCAATGTGTGGAGTGTGTGTGTGTGTGTGTGTGTGTGTGTGTGTGTTAGCGAAACAATTGTTAGTGTTCTGAGACTTACTGTTCAGTCATAGCCGTAAACATGCGCATAACTAGAGTAATCAAGTTACGCCCAGCATAGCATCACTTGAAAATGAACGTATTGTCAATGTACCATATCATTTCCTAATGACGGCGTCAATGTCGCCCCCCCCCCCCCCCACCCCGCATATACCACACGTATCTATGCAAAGAGTGTATCCCTACGCTCTTTGATCTATGTAGATGCAGGATCTGAACTAAAACTGCGCCCAGCACTGTCACTTGTAATCAAAAATATGATCAGTGTATCTCACGTCCTTGGGCGGATCTCTACGGTTACTACATACACACTTTGCTTATTTATATGTACGTTGAAATAAGTTATGCCCGATAATATACATTTAGGTTGTTGGTAAAACTAATGACAGTGTACTATGCGTCCTAATGCGTTCTCAACCCATCCACCCACTTTCCCCCCTCCCCTACCTTCACCTCTCTCTCTCTCTCTCTCTCTCTCTCTCTCTCTCTCTCTCTCTCTCTCTCTTTCTCTCTCTCCCTCTCTCTCTCTCTCGGCCCTCTCTCTCTCTCCCTCTCTCTGTCTCTCCCTCTCTCTGTCTCTGTCTCTCTCTGTCTCTCTCTGTCTCTCTCTCTCTCTCCCTCTCTCTGTCTCTCCCTCTCTCTGTCTCTCTCCCTCTCTCTCTCCCTCTCTCTGCCTCTCTCTGTCTCTGTCTCTGTCCCTTGTCTCTCCCCCTCTCTCTCTCTCTCTCTCTCTCTCTCTCTCTCTCTCTCTCTCTCTCTCTCTCTCTCTCTCTCTCTCTCTCTCTCTCTCTCTCTCTCTCTCTCTCTCTCTTCCCACCCAAATCTTCAGGACATCAGCTTTAAAGACCAGGTTCCCATATCGCACAACGTACATCGCTTTTTCCCGACAAAGTTGCAAAGTTGAAAGTTGTAACAAAAGCCATCGACTTACACATTAACATTGTTTAGCATCGCCAGCTGCGCGCCATATGCAGTTTGTGTCATGTCCTGCCATTGAATAGATTAAATTCAAGTCGTTATGTGTAATATAGGCATGTTATGTTTTCTGACACGATTCTTATTTTCATGAGTATCAAAATCAATGAAAGAATCTTTCAACGGAAGCCGGACGACTTCTGATGTCATCAGAAATGCGTGTGTGTGTGTGTGTGTGTGTGTGTGTGTGTGTGTGTGTGTGTGTGTGTGTGTGTGTGTGTGTGTGTGTGTGTGTGTGTGTGTGCGACGAATGATCGAAAGAGATCGAAGATCAATCAATTAATAAACACAGCATTTCAAAACGATGTCCCCTTCAAATCATCGGTCAGAGATTCGCGTGTAAAGTGCTACATATCCGCAGAGAAAATCAACCAATAGAGATCCAACACGACATTGTCCTTTCTGGCAGTTCTACTAGCATCAACTTGACATTGTCCTTTCTGGCAGTTCTACTAGCATCAACTTGACATTGTCCTTTCTGGCAGTTCTACTAGCATCAACTTGACATTGTCCTTTCTGGCAGTTCTACTAGCATCAACTTGACATTGTCCTTTCTGGCAGTTCTACTAGCATCAACTTGACATTGTCCTTTCTGGCAGTTCTACTAGCATCAACTTGACATTGTCCTTTCTGGCAGTTCTACTAGCATCAACTTGACATTGTCCTTTCTGGCAGTTCTACTAGCATCAACTTGACATTGTCCTGTCTGGCAGTTCTACTAGCATCAACTTGACATTGTCCTGTCTGGCAGTTCTACTAGCATCAACTTGACATTGTCCTTTCTGGCAGTTCTACTAGCATCAACTTGACATTGTCCTTATGTTCTGGCAGTTCTACTAGCATCAACTTGACATTGTCCTTTCTGGCAGTTCTACTAGCATCAACTTGACATTGTCCTTTCTGGCAGTTCTACTAGCATCAACTTGACATTGTCCTTTCTGGCAGTTCTACTAGCATCAACTTGACATTGTCCTTTCTGGCAGTTCTACTAGCATCAACTTGACATTGTCCTTTCTGGCAGTTCTACTAGCATCAACTTGACATTGTCCTTTCTGGCAGTTCTACTAGCATCAACTTGACATTGTCCTTTCTGGCAGTTCTACTAGCATCAACTTGACATTGTCCTTTCTGGCAGTTCTACTAGCATCAACTTGACATTGTCCTTTCTGGCAGTTCTACTAGCATCAACTTGACATTGTCCTTTCTGGCAGTTCTACTAGCATCAACTTGACATTGTCCTTTCTGGCAGTTCTACTAGCATCAACTTGACATTGTCCTGTCTGGCAGTTCTACTAGCATCAACTTGACATTGTCCTTTCTGGCAGTTCTACTAGCATCAACTTGACATTGTCCTTTCTGGCAGTTCTACTAGCATCAACTTGACATTGTCCTTTCTGGCAGTTCTACTAGCATCAACTTGACATTGTCCTTTCTGGCAGTTCTACTAGCATCAACTTGACATTGTCCTTATGTTCTGGCAGTTCTACTAGCATCAACTTGACATTGTCCTTTCTGGCAGTTCTACTAGCATCAACTTGACATTGTCCTTTCTGGCAGTTCTACTAGCATCAACTTGACATTGTCCTTATGTTCTGGCAGTTCTACTAGCATCAACTTGACATTGTCCTTTCTGGCAGTTCTACTAGCATCAACTTGACATTGTCCTTTCTGGCAGTTCTACTAGCATCAACTTGACATTGTCCTTTCTGGCAGTTCTACTAGCATCAACTTGACATTGTCCTTTCTGGCAGTTCTACTAGCATCAACTTGACATTGTCCTGTCTGGCAGTTCTACTAGCATCAACTTGACATTGTCCTTTCTGGCAGTTCTACTAGCATCAACTTGACATTGTCCTTTCTGGCAGTTCTACTAGCATCAACTTGACATTGTCCTTTCTGGCAGTTCTACTAGCATCAACTTGACATTGTCCTTTCTGGCAGTTCTACTAGCATCAACTTGACATTGTCCTTTCTGGCAGTTCTACTAGCATCAACTTGACATTGTCCTTTCTGGCAGTTCTACTAGCATCAACTTGACATTGTCCTTTCTGGCAGTTCTACTAGCATCAACTTGACATTGTCCTTTCTGGCAGTTCTACTAGCATCAACTTGACATTGTCCTTTCTGGCAGTTCTACTAGCATCAACTTGACATTGTCCTTTCTGGCAGTTCTACTAGCATCAACTTGACATTGTCCTTTCTGGCAGTTCTACTAGCATCAACTTGACATTGTCCTTTCTGGCAGTTCTACTAGCATCAACTTGACATTGTCCTTTCTGGCAGTTCTACTAGCATCAACTTGACATTGTCCTTTCTGGCAGTTCTACTAGCATCAACTTGACATTGTCCTTTCTGGCAGTTCTACTAGCATCAACTTGACATTGTCCTTTCTGGCAGTTCTACTAGCATCAACTTGACATTGTCCTTTCTGGCAGTTCTACTAGCATCAACTTGACATTGTCCTTTCTGGCAGTTCTACTAGCATCAACTTGACATTGTCCTTTCTGGCAGTTCTACTAGCATCAACTTGACATTGTCCTTTCTGGCAGTTCTACTAGCATCAACTTGACATTGTCCTTTCTGGCAGTTCTACTAGCATCAACTTGACATTGTCCTTTCTGGCAGTTCTACTAGCATCAACTTGACATTGTCCTTTCTGGCAGTTCTACTAGCATCAACTTGACATTGTCCTTTCTGGCAGTTCTACTAGCATCAACTTGACATTGTCCTTTCTGGCAGTTCTACTAGCATCAACTTGACATTGTCCTTTCTGGCAGTTCTACTAGCATCAACTTGACATTGTCCTTTCTGGCAGTTCTACTAGCATCAACTTGACATTGTCCTTTCTGGCAGTTCTACTAGCATCAACTTGACATTGTCCTTTCTGGCAGTTCTACTAGCATCAACTTGACATTGTCCTTTCTGGCAGTTCTACTAGCATCAACTTGACATTGTCCTTTCTGGCAGTTCTACTAGCATCAACTTGACATTGTCCTTTCTGGCAGTTCTACTAGCATCAACTTGACATTGTCCTTTCTGGCAGTTCTACTAGCATCAACTTGACATTGTCCTTTCTGGCAGTTCTACTAGCATCAACTTGACATTGTCCTTTCTGGCAGTTCTACTAGCATCAACTTGACATTGTCCTTTCTGGCAGTTCTACTAGCATCAACTTGACATTGTCCTTTCTGGCAGTTCTACTAGCATCAACTTGACATTGTCCTTTCTGGCAGTTCTACTAGCATCAACTTGACATTGTCCTTTCTGGCAGTTCTACTAGCATCAACTTGACATTGTCCTTTCTGGCAGTTCTACTAGCATCAACTTGACATTGTCCTTTCTGGCAGTTCTACTAGCATCAACTTGACATTGTCCTTTCTGGCAGTTCTACTAGCATCAACTTGACATTGTCCTTTCTGGCAGTTCTACTAGCATCAACTTGACATTGTCCTTTCTGGCAGTTCTACTAGCATCAACTTGACATTGTCCTTTCTGGCAGTTCTACTAGCATCAACTTGACATTGTCCTTTCTGGCAGTTCTACTAGCATCAACTTGACATTGTCCTTTCTGGCAGTTCTACTAGCATCAACTTGACATTGTCCTTTCTGGCAGTTCTACTAGCATCAACTTGACATTGTCCTTTCTGGCAGTTCTACTAGCATCAACTTGACATTGTCCTTTCTGGCAGTTCTACTAGCATCAACTTGACATTGTCCTTTCTGGCAGTTCTACTAGCATCAACTTGACATTGTCCTTTCTGGCAGTTCTACTAGCACCAACTTGACATTGTCCTTCCTGGCAGTTCTACTAGCATCAACTTGACATTGTCCTTTCTGGCAGTTCTACTAGCATCAACTTGACATTGTCCTTTCTGGCAGTTCTACTAGCATCAACTTGACATTGTCCTTTCTGGCAGTTCTACTAGCATCAACTTGACATTGTCCTTTCTGGCAGTTCTACTAGCATCAACTTGACATTGTCCTTTCTGGCAGTTCTACTAGCATCAACTTGACATTGTCCTTTCTGGCAGTTCTACTAGCATCAACTTGACATTGTCCTTTCTGGCAGTTCTACTAGCATCAACTTGACATTGTCCTTTCTGGCAGTTCTACTAGCATCAACTTGACATTGTCCTTCCTGGCAGTTCTACTAGCATCAACTTGACATAAATGCTGTTCTTCATTGAGCCCGAAGTTGACTGCGCGAAGTCTTTTTAACGAAAATTTAGTGAGAGAACTTCATGCAGCCAGCTTCGTGAAGTAGATTTAAGCTTTATAGGACAACAAAGGGAGTTTACTCATTGCAAGAACCTCGCATCCCAGGTGCCGCTACTTTCCCCTGTCTGTTTGTGTTGACGTAATAATGTGCACATCGCGTTTGACGTTATTTAGATTTTATCTGTCAATGTATTCAATTTAAAGATGACACGGACAGCACTTTAGGTCAGTGTTATTGGAAGTATGATAGGTGTGCTTGTTATTACATTACGTGAACTTATGTTTTATGTTTTATGTGTGATGTCCTTTTGTCCAATTGTTGTTATAATCGTTTACAGGCAGGCAGGGTGTGCCGAAGAACATTTTTCATTTTTATGTAACATTTTAATGGACAATAAAGTGTTGTTATTGTTATTGTTATTGTTATTATTTTACATGTGCTGATTTTAAATATCGCAAAAGGAAAGTGAAACGGACGTGGCTTTACTATCATTAGTTTGTTGAGTTCCGCTCGAGGGTTGGGCCGTATACACTACGTACACACTCTATGAAGCACCAAACATTTAAACCACAAAGCCATGTGAGACACCACGTGGAATTCAGTGGTGTTGAGGTTTACAGGCATAGTTTTTCCTCTGTAAATTATTCGAATCACCATCTCAAGGGGTGTATTTAGGACTGAGGGGGGGGGGACGGGGGAGGGGTCCCTGGTTTAGTAAGCCCCCCCCCCCCCCCCCCCCCCCAATATCCCTTGAAAATTCTATATCTCAATTTCAGACCACCCGACTGCCTGTCTATCCCCTGTACCCCTGCCTAATGTTGGAAGCCCCTCCCTCTCATACACTATACATATATAGGTCCAGCCCTCATCTCAGATGTGGTCAGGCTTGTACAAGGGACAAGGACATTCCGGCCACTCCTTGGACACATAACAACAAGTCGCGTAAGGCGAAAATACAACATTTAGTCAAGTAGCTGACGAACTCACAGAATGAAACTGAACGCAATGCAATTTTTCAGCAAGACCGTATACTCGATCGTAGCATCGTCAGTCCACTGCTCGTGGCAAAGGCAGTGAAATTGACAAGAAGAGCGGGGTAGTAGGCACGCTTTTCTGTACCTCTCTTCGTTTTAACTTTCTGAGCGTGTTTTTAATCCAAACATATCATATCTATATGTTTTTGGAATCAGGAACCGACAAGGAATAAGATGAAAGGGTTTTTAAATTGATTTCAAAAATTTTATTTTGATCATAATTTTTATATTTTTAAATTTAAGAGCTTGTTTTTAATCCAAATATGACATATTTATATGTTTTTGGAATCAGAAAATTATGAAGAATAAGATGAACGTAAATTTGGATCGTTTTATAAAACAAATTTTTTGTTTTACAATTTTCAGATTTTTAATGACCAAACTCACTCATTAATTTTTAAGCCACCAAGCTGAAATGCAATACCGAAGTCCGGCCTTTGTCGAAGATTGCTTGGCCAAAATTTCAATCAATTTGATTGAAAAATGAGGGTGTGACAGTGCCGCCTCAACTTTTACAAAAAGCCGGATATGACGTCATCAAAGGTATTTATCGAAAAAAATCAAAAAAATCCGGGGATATCATTCCCAGGAACTCTCATGTAAAATTTCATAAAGATTGGTCCAGAAGTTTGGTCTGAATCGCTCTACACACACACACGCACAGACACACACACACACACACACACACACACACACGCACAGACACACAGACACACAGACACACATACACCACGACCCTCGTCTCGATTCCCCCTCTATGTTAAAACATTTAGTCAAAACTTGACTAAATGTAAAAATCAACAGCCGAGATGCTGTCCGTGGGGGGAAAAGTTTACGAATTAATCAGTTTCTTGAAAGCCACTTTTAGTGTCAATCGTTCTGCGAACTACTGAAAGTGATTCATGACAAGCTGCAACTGTGCACAGGATGCGGTCAGGGTGTTGAGTTGTGGTTCGTGTGCAAGTGGAGGGGGGGGACCCCATTCCATGGAACAGCCTGGTCAGATATGAGAAAGATTGTGCCTAGACAGTGCAAAAAAACAAGGTCTTAAAAAGGAGGAAGTCTCAAAGTGGAGGTACATTGGGGGGTCTTAGAAGGGGCTGTCCTCTGTATCTGCAGGCCCTAGACCAACCTTTTGCCTCGCCGTAAAGTTGAGGAAAAATCTGTTTTAAAAAACCACACAAGCGATGGCCTGCACGGTGGTTGCAGGGACACCCGGTACCCCTGTTCTCCATTCTCTGTCTCTCTGTCTCTGTCTCTGTCTCTGTCTCTCTCTCTCTGCCTCTCTCTCTCTCGCTGCCTCTCTCTCAGTCTCTGTCTCTGTCTGTCTCTGTTTCTCTGTCTCTCTCTCTCTCTCTCTCTCTGACGCGCTGCCTTTCTCTCTCTGTCTCCGTCACTCTCTCTGTCTCTCTCCCGCGCTGCCTCTCTCTCTCTCGGCTCTGTCTCTGTCTCTGTCTCTCTCTCTCTGTCTCTTTCTCTCTCTCTCTCTCTCTCTCTCTCTCTCTCCTCTCTCTCTCTCTCTCTCTCTCTCTCTCTCTCGCTGCCTCTCTCTCTCTGCCCCCCCCCCTTCTCTCTCTCTCTCTCTCTCTCTCTCTCTCGCTCTCTCTCTCTCTCTCCACCCCCCTTTCTCTCTCTCTCTCTCTCTCTCTCTCTCTCTCTCTCTCTCTCTCTCTCTCTCTCTCTCTCTCTCTCTCTCAATGTCATATCACTATGGAATGTCCAAATCAATGAGACAGAAACATCCTGAGGCAACAACGTCCCTCCCTTTATCTGGTCGACGGACAAAACAGCCGCCGTGCCGTTCCCATGGCTACCCGAATAGCGCAGCATGACATGGGCCGTATTTCCCCGGACCTGGCACCAGAGATTAGTGTTGTTGTGGATATCGGGCATTCACAGTGCCAGAGTTGTCCCAGAAGTGTGTATTCCCCTGTTTATTGGTGTCGGCCGGAGATACATTTTACCGCTGTACAATCTCAAAAGTTTAAGCATCGGAGGAGCAGAATTGTCATGTTCAGTGGCTTTACTATGTTGTTTATTTGTGTGTGTGTGTGTGTGTGTGTGTGTGTGTGTGTGTGTGTGCCGTGTGTGTGACGGTGGGTGTGTGAGTGTGTATGTGCCAGTGTGTGTGTGTGTGTGTGTCAGGTATGTCACGTGCGTGTGTTCGTGTCAGTGTGTCAGTGTGTGTCTGTGTGTGTCAGTGTGTGTGTGTGTGTGTCAGGTGTGTGCGCGCGCGTGTGTGTGTGTGTGTATGTGTACGTGTGTCTGTCTGTCTGTCTGTATGTGAGTGTGTGTGCCCGGAAGGAAGGGGGGGTGAGTGTACCGTGCGGTTTGAATGATTTCACATGCAGCAGGCACAGAACATGTTTAGTATACCCGATGCAGTCAGAATGATTTCTGCGCCCTTGCTAGTCTATGTGTCAGTCTGTGTGTGTAAAAGAGACGGAGACAAAGAGAGATCATCAGTTTTTAAGTCAGTATCAAGTCGGCATCTTCTTTATTTGTAAAATATTCTCTCCGCATTCTTGTGTTCGGCACTTGAATGAACTTTGAGTTGCAAACACTCTGAAATACGAACACAAGCTTTCGAGCTTTGATTTTTATGATTTAGTCAAGTTTTGACTAAATATTTTAACATCGAGGGGGAATCGAAACGAGGGTCGTGGTGTATGTGCGTGTGTGTGTGTGTGTGTGTGTGTGTGTGTGTGTGTGTGTGTGTGTGTGTGTCTGTCTGTGTGTGTGTGTGTGTGTGTGTAGAGCGATTCAGACTAAACTACTGGACCGATCTTTATGAAATTTGACATGAGAGTTCCTGGGTATGAAATCCCCGAACGTTGTTTTCATTTTTTTATGTATGTCTTTGATGACGTCATATCCGGCTTTTCGTGAAAGTTGAGGCGGCACTGTCACGCCCTCATTTTTCAACCAAATTGGTTGAAATTTTGGTCAAGTAATCTTCGACGAAGCCCGGACTTCGGTATTGCATTTCAGCTTGGTGGCTTAAAAATTAATTGATGACTTTGGTCATTAAAAATCTAAAAATTGTAAAAAAAAATAAAAATTTATAAAACGATCCAAATTTACGTTTATCTTATTCTCCATCATTTGCTGATTCCAAAAACATATAAATATGTTATATTCGGATTAAAAACAAGCTCTGAAAATTAAATATATAAAAATTATTATCAAAATTAAATTGTCGAAATCAATTTAAAAACACTTTCATCTTATTCCTTGTCGGTTCCTGATTCCAAAAACATATAGATATAATATGTTTGGATTAAAAACACGCTCAGAAAGTTAAAACAAAGAGAGGTACAGAAAAGCGTGCTATCCTTCTTAGCGCAACTACTACCCCGCTCTTCTTGTCAATTTCACTGCCTTTGCCATGAGCGGTGGACTGACGATGCTACGAGTATACGGTCTTGCTGAAAAATGGCATTGCGTTCAGTTTCATTCTGTGAGTTCGACAGCTACTTGACTAAATATTGTATTTTCGCCTTACGCGACTTGTTTGGTTTGTCCCACTATAAGCCAAAACGGCACAATCGCCGCAACCTGAACTTGAATTACTCAAGCATTCCATCCCACAAATAGTTGAAATCCAGGCGGCCGTTCAACCGTCTGGGACGAAACAAAAAGTAAACAGAAGCTGCCCGGCTATTTTAGTTTGAAATTTCCCACACTTCCATGCCCATATTTGGATAGCACAAGGGAAGGGAGTGTTCACCCCTTTCAGGCTGCCGTGCAGTGTACATGCATTGAATGGGTGTTGTTTACTTTGACCTACCCTTCCCCTCGACGTCATTGCTCGTCGAAATGGGACACTGATTCTTTCACTCTTATTTCACCCGCACTGATCCTTTCACGTTCTTTCTCCCGTCTAAGTGGCAATGAGGTTCTTTTTTATACATGACACTTTTTCAAGTGACTGATACTGACAAAGACGCAAGTGCACTACTATAGCGGCCACTCGGGGAAAATTTTCACGATGCAGTCAGTGTCATTTGCTGGACACGCCCATTATGAGGCTCTGTCGAGGTTGTGATTCTGGTGAAGCTGGTGCGTGTGTGTGTGTCAGTGTGTGTGTGTGTGTGTGTGTGTGTGCCGTTTGGGGGGGATTATGCCGTGTATGTGTGCGTGCATGCGTGCGTACGTGCGTGCGTGCGTGCGTGCGTATTCAGACATCATCAAGTTAGATATTAGTGGTTTTAATCACGACTTCAGCAACTGAGACCTATCTCTTCATTCTCAGTCATTCCTCAGTGTCATTCAGTTTTTGTTTTCTTTTTCTGTGATGTCAGTCCAGAGCGATCGATCTCGAGATCAGACGCCCGATATGAAATCTCAGTCTCTCTCTCAGAAACTGGGACAAGAGAGACTACCACATAAGAAACTTAAAATATTAACCATTCACACGCACATTCAACTGAACTCAGAACTTGAACGGATAAAGTTTGCACACAATTAAAGTTATTCAACATGTGTCTGGCGCCTGTTGTTTGCCTCATCATATACTGAGCAACAAAAGAAACGCGAAAAAAATTCTGCAATGTTTGATTGACAAAATCTCGAACTATTATAGAGTTTGATGAAGGCATGTTTGACCTTGCTCTTGTGTGATTATTTTGATGCTGCGACTGTTTCAACCCACGGGACAAGCAGGTTTAAGTTTTGGAGGTCTCGCTCAGTCAGTCTTCCTCGCGCTCTCTGGCCACTGATTGGGGCACTGGTGGCTTCCAAGGATGTTCCTGGTAGTGTCTGTGTCTGTATTGAATCGATCTCGAAGACGTTGTGGCAGGAAATTGCTATCTTTTCTTATTGAGGTAATGCGAATAATCCACCGCGTTGCATAACTGCAGTGCTTCTAATGTGAACAAAACATTGCTGAAGGTGATAGACTGTTGACATGTGCACGTTTAAAGCACATGCCAGCGCTCAGTTCTGGATCATCCCCAGCTTTAAATCGACCTGGCATTTTGGTGGTGTCAATCTTGGCATCCTGGCTGTTTCAAAAGTGAGACTGGCAGCAAGCGTGCCATGGTCTCTTTTGGTTGCTAATGGATGAGTGCATACATCTCACACATCAGATTTCTCCTGCTCCACTTGCACGTGCTGCGAGCGCGCATTATGTGTTTAACGTTAAACCTGCTTAATTGTCCCGTGTGTTGAAACAGTCACAGCATCAAAATAATCACACAAGAGCAAGGTCAAACATGCCTTCATCAAACTTTTGTGGTTTAATAATTCTAACTCTATATTATTATGTCAATCAAACAAAGACGATTGTTTTCGCGTTTCTTTTGTTGCTCGGTATATATTACGTTTGAGGTGATTTTCAACGATTTTGTACGTTCTCTTCATTAGTTCAACAAAAGGCTGTCTCGAACACTTACAGAGTTCTGACAATTCTAAAAAAGAAAATCAGTTATTTTGTAGTTTCTGCTGCTTGATGATGCAACACACTGCCCTGTACCGACTCTTCTGGAAGCAAGAGTAAAATGAGAACACCAAGATGTTCCGGTGACGCGGCGAAGAGTTATTCCTGTCACCAGTCATCTCAAAACCGTTTCTGTTGCAAAGTACGGACCAAACTCAACCCCCAACGAGTGCTGCTGCAACGGGGAGTAAATGCCACAAGGTGACTCAAATCAAACTTTCAAGCTTTCTCTTTCCCAAAATGTGGCCACAAAAGCAGCATTCACTGACTGAAGACCTTCATTCATGAGACGCTTTTCAGCATCTTGTCTGAGTGTGTGTGTGGTATGCATAGTTGAAACTTGACAATGTAGCAGGTGTTTAACTGGGGTGGCACAGTGGTTTAGTTGACCCGGAGGGGGGGGGGGGGCAAGGGGGGGGGGGGCAAGGGGGGGGGGAGCAGAGGGCGTTGTTGCTTGATCAGTTCAGAGACTGAGCTGCTGGACTTGTGATCATCGGGTCACAGGCTTGCCGGTTAGAATCCAGGATGGGATGGACTGTGGCACGAGCCAGCCGTTTACCTTATATGCAGGCTAAAAGAGAAGGTTCCTATGTCCTATCTCCGTGTCACCGCTGTGGACGGCTAAAGACCTCGGTCATTAAACCCCAAAACGCAGTCTGATCGACTGATCACCTGGGTAGTGCGACTCTTGATGCGTGTTGCTGTGAGCTTTCTATTAGAAGGAAGCGACCCGAATTTCCAAACAATGGGATAAGTAAAGAAATGAAAACGAAGAAAATAAAACTGATTAAAAAAATCATTAGTGGTGGGCGGCTCGCAGGAAAAACTGACTTCAGGCGTTGGTCGGAATTTGCAGTCACGGAGTGTTTGTCACAGTGGGTGTGTGTGTGTATGTGCGGTGTGTGTGTGCGCGTGTGTGTGTGTGTGTCAGTGTGCCGTGCGGTGTGTGTGTGTGTGTGTGTGTCACTGACACCCGGGTTGACTCGCTGAGTGGACGGTGTGTCACAGTGCAGTGTATGATGATCTGTCTGTCTGTCAGTCTGTCTCTGTGAGTGTGCCAAGATTACGTGTGAGAACTGAGTTTGTCTCATACTTAAAAGCAGAGGACGAGAACACTAATATGCCAAGACGCCTGCATCACTGGTACTCTCGATGACTCGCAAAAATTCCCCTCGACGGGGCCTCAAAATCCGTGCCTTACACCCAGTCGGCCAGCCAATGGTTAGCGTCGCACAGTGACGTCACACCAGTGAATCACTCGCGTCCGGTCTCCGAGCCAGCGTTTTATATCAACCGCGTCAACCACTTGCTTTCGGTGCAGAGTCAGAGAAGCTATCATCCGACGAACAAGTTGTTGTATTGTGAGCGTTTGCGTGGCATAAAAATCAATTCAGAATGAGTGAAAACAGAGCAACCAAGAGCGGAATAGCCCGCGATGTTCAACAAAAGGTAAGTCACGAAATTTTTTGTTTTTTTAGTTTGTCGGAAGCAGACGACAAACACTGTCAACTTTTTAGTGATGGGAAGCGCACACATTTCCTAGTTTTCAGCTTCAGAAGCAGACGATCTTTCATGACTGAGCCGGCCGGCGAGTACAGCGTAGCAGACGATCGTTTCGCTTGCATCGCGCTTGTGTCAAAATTATCGGAAGGAAGTATCTCGAGTGGCGTCCGTTCGCTGTTCATTGGAGATAAAATCGTGGAGAGGACAAGAATATTGCAAGTTAGGCACGCGGAACGTTCACGAGATGAGACACTCGTGAATTATGGTTTTATGATGAGCCGCGTTGTCCAGGTAAACAGCTGACGTGGGCAGAATTAGCAATAACTGTGCCGCATTGAATGATCAGCCAATCCAAGACGTGTGTACCTCAACTGAATTGATTATTGATCGACACAAATCCTGCATACCAGCATCACTAAGAAGTTGACGATATAACGTTGTCTGTGCCGTGGCACGCGACTGGGTCACTGAAACTGTTGGTGACAGTGTGTCACTCAGTCGTGGAGCTTCGCTTGTGTGTGTTTTGAGTCTGTCTGTCTGTGTGTCTGTGTCTGTCCGCACGAGGTTGTTGTTGGTGGTGTTTGGGTTTTGTTTTTTGTTTTTATTCGTGAGTGTGTGTGTGTGTGTGTGTGTGTGTGTGTGTGTGTGTGTGTGTGTGTGTGTGTGTGTCCGATTCAGTGTCCGTCTCAGTCTGTGAGGGGCGTGTTACACTGACTCTGTACCGACTGCCTTTATCAGTTCAATGAATCAACCTTATGATTTTCGCGCGCGCGCGCGTGTCAGTGTGTCTGTATCTCTGTGACTGTGTCTGTCTGCGTGTTGTGTTAGTGTGTGTGTGTGTATGTGATTGTGTCTGTCTGCGTGTCAGTATATGTGACGGTGAATAGATCATATGTGTCTGTAACTTCATCTGTCTGAAAAGAGAGGTACTAGAGATTATAAGAGTCGCCTGCCACTTCACTCTTATTTTTACCATTCATAATGTAAGCTCTGCCAGCATCGTTACACAGATATTGGACAGTAGTTCACCCGTGTCAAGTGCAGGATCGATATAAGAGCAGCCAGTTAAACAGTATAATTATTTATGTTTATTTCATTCCCCAGTTATTTAGTTTTGAGTTCACAGTACAAGAATTCACTGAATGGCGTAAACACAGTGAGTGGGCCGCACCTGAAGCCAAACATAGATCTATGGAGTACGTAATGGTGAGAATGCAGCGAGGGAGTTTTATGAGTGTGTCGCGCTGATCTGTATTTAAAACTTTTGTGACCGCAGGTGATCTTTTTTTCTCAATTTCTAGATGACTCACTCGGGAGGAATGTGCGAGGGGAACAAAAGAGATAGTGAAAGAGTTACTTTTTATTTGGCAAGCCTGGTGCTCTGACTAGGTCATTTAAACTCGTCTGTGGTTATGGAAGTTGTAACGGCATGGCAGGTTTGTCCAGATATTAAACGTTACGGGGTAAGGTGTTTTTTTTTAAATAAAGAAACATAGAATGCATGCACTCACACATACATGACTCAGCAAACGTACGCATGAACACACACACACACACACACACCAGGGCCGGACCAAATGAGTTGTAAGGGGGGGGGGGGTTCCTCCTTTTTTGGGGGGGAAAATCAGCGAAGTGGCGAAGCCACAAGCGCGCGCCTGCAAAGCAGGCGCGCGAACTAGGGGAGTCCGGGGGCATGCTCCCCCGGAAAATTTTTGAAAAACGGTTAAAATCTGTGCAATCTGGTGCATTCTGGGCCTTGTTTTGAGGGTTAAGAGCAGCATTGTGGGGGGGGGGGGGGGGGTACCTTTTTCTCATCGGATTTCACATTGAATAAAATTTGTTATAGACACACAAAATTTATTTAAAAAAAATATAAAAAAACCACTCAAAGCAAGGTACATGCTTTTTCCAGGGGTGGGGTTCCGGAACCCCTGGAACCCCCCCCCCCTGGGTCCGGCCCTGCACACACACACACACACTAACGCATGAAAACACACACACAGTCATGCGAACACACAAGAGCACAGACATGCGCACGTTCACTTACATAAACACGCACGCATACACACGCACATACACACACGTGTTTCTATACACCTCAGCCACCATAACCACCAACAAACACGAGCAAAATACAATGATTATCAAAATCCCTCCCCGCCTTTCATGATCAATCCTTTCCATTAAAACCCTGATACCCTACGATCAGATTTATTTTCACCAATGGGTTCAATCACCTCTCGTGGCCACCGGGCAGCAGTGAGCTATACCGGTCACAACCACAGAGATAATATTCTATATCTCCGTCGCGATATAACCTTCGTGGTTGAAAACGACGTTAAACACCAAATAAAGAAAGAAAGAAAGATTCTATATCTCTGTGGTCACAACTAATGGGATTTGCCCCGTCAGTCAGTGCAAGGGCTCTCATGCTATTGAAGTACAGTGAAACCTCCCTTTTACGACCTTCACATATCAGGTCTTAAAAAGGAGGGAATCTTAACATGGAGGTCAATTTACAGAGGCTATGAACAGAACATCTGAGAAAGGAGGGTCTTTAAAGGGAGGGAATCTTAACATGGAGGTCAATTTACAGAGGCTGTGAACAGAACATCTGAGAAAGGAGGGTCTTCAACTGGAAGGAGAAAGTCTCAATAGGGGGGTTCCACTGTACATTCCTTAATAATAATAATAATAATAATAATAATAATAATAATAATAATAATAATAATAAAGTGTATTTATATTGCGCCTATCCCTTACAAAAAACAAAAAACAAAAATATTTGGCTCTAAGCGCATTACAACATGTGTAGGGACTTGGTACAATCAAGTCTGACAAATACAACAACACAATATACACTTATCGCACAATCTGCTCCTGCTACAGTCCGACAACAGATGAATGTCACTGTAGCCCTCACTTCTGGGTGTGGAACGCAAGTCTCTCAAACACGAGGACAGAAAATCACTGGCTGGCGTAATACAAAAAAAAATATGCTTGAGAATCCGCCCGAGGCGGCAACATTCTTCGCGTATTCGGTCAAGTCCTCACCAGTTTTGTTGGTGTATCCGTTTACGTTCTTCTTGTGCACATGTTTTCTCTAGTTCTTTTGTTGAAGTGGGGTGTTTGTACCCAGAATTTCATGGATTCTGAGCGTTTTTGACGAGGGGTTCTTCTTCGAGCCCTTTTTGACTGGTCATACTCAGTTTCCGGGAACATTCTTGAATGCTCGAGTAGAAGCGACTATGTAGTGGCAATTTGTTCTTCTCAGTGCTTTTAATTTGTAAGTCAATTTAATTCTTTTGTGTTCACTTTTTCCCCTGTATAATTTATTTTTAATGTCGATGCTTGCCTTACAAGCCCCCCGCAATGAGTGTAGTTTTATGCTTCAACATTTTCAAGATCCTGAATACTTTTTCCCTGGCCTTCATGTCACTCCTTTAAAATTGTAAGATTATGCTGAACTTCATATCAGTCGTAAACATGTTTTACTGTACGTGAATGTTCAGGGCACGTTTCCAAAACGGTTAGTCAGCTAGTTGGGGGGTGTGTGCGTGAGGGATGGGGGAAAAGACAACTTTCAGTGATTGTCACGTACATTGGCGGACTGGACCCTCTTTGAAGTCTTCAAGTTTTTGTGTCAGATCTTTTACCCTCGTCAGTCAACTTTCAAACGCACTTTGTGCTGTGTCAATGATTTTGCATGCGGAGAAAGGCCGTTGTCGCAAAACAAGTATGGGCGTTGTGGCTTTTGCCTGTCGGCTCCGTGTGAAATTACTGACTTAGTGCAGCAGCAGCACACATGATTCATACGGGCAAAGTGCAGAATCTGGGTCACAGCACTGCAACCTGTTACAGACAAACCACACGTAGCAGTGCAAAATAGGGAGATAATCTAAAACATCAGAATTTGCCCAGTAAAGTTGTGTCAATCTGATTTAAATTTAGAGACTCAAACGTTAGCTGCATGACAATCCACGGCTCAGGTTGCGTAAGAATTCTGGTGTACACGAACGTTTTTTCTCTTGAAGCCATCAGTTTGGTTTTAACAATGTTTTATTAAATCAAATATGATACAATAATACAACGATAAACAATAGGGACACGAACGCTTATATTACGCGCCCTACGTAGTAGTAAAATAACACAAATATGATGTCGGACAAGCATTACTAAAAAATTGTGGAAGCCATCAGTGTATTTCCTACATGAAACAACGACTTTGGCTCTCGATCAACGTCACACAAAAAGTCAAGGAGAGAAAAAGAAATCGGTGTGCATCAGTACAGGAAGCAGACGGGCGCAGTGGCGTGGTGGTAAGACATCGGCCTCCTAATCGGGAGGTCGTGAGTTCGAATCCCGGTCGCTGCCGCCTGGTGGGTAAAGAGTGGAGATTTGTCCGATCTCCCAGGTCAACTTATGCTAGTGACTTAACCCCCTTCGTGTGTACACGCAAGCACAAGACCAAGTGCGCACGGAAAAGATCCTGTAAGGCCAACAAGAAAAATATGTCTGTTTCCGGTAACCCGACCGGCGCCGACCGGCTAAAGGTTTTTTTCGCTTTTCGCTTTTCGCACCCCCCCCCCCCCCCCCCCCTCAAAGGGAGGTAATTTGTCGATGAGACTTCACAATCGAAGAGACTTACCTCCCGTTTCCGTCGTCACGCGAAAAAAACCTGGCGGCCAATGACGCCGGGAATCCCTCTGAAGGGTCTGTGGCAAGATTTCCTCTGGCAGTTGTTCTAGAAAAATGCGAGCACACGCCTGACAAGAAAGTCATAGCAACATGTTCTGCCAATCTCACCGTAGCTGCTATCTTTTTTGACATTGACGGCCCGCTTAACCCCAAAGATAGAGTGGAATCACCTGGACAACACAGTTGTCCACTCAGCCTCTACTGAGGCATTCAAGGCGGCGCTGACTACCAGCCGCCGATAAACGACGTCGCTGCGCACACCCACCCGTCGCGCCAAAGCCAGCAATCTGGATGCTAGCGACGTAACCCACAGATACAGATACAGATACAGATACTCTGCTCAAGCGAAGGGCCAGGGGAAAGCAACATCCGATGAGTTTGTTTTGGAGTGGGGCTTGACGGTCAGCGACCTCGTAAAAACAAATATGAAGTCAAGTATACTTTATGTAGTTTCAATATATCTAGGTCAGAAACATGTGCTAAATAATTGTAAGTTAACTAAGGAAGCGTTTAAAAAAAGAAAGTAAAAAGACGTTAACAAAACGTAAGAAAAAGGTTAATAAAAAAAAATTTAAATATTAAAAAAACCGACCGACCGACCCTATTTTTTTTCGGCGATGTTACCGAAAACAGACATATTTTTATTTTTGGCCTAATCCATGTCAGAGTTCGGTGGGTTATAGAAACACGAAAATACCCAGATTTCTTTCTTTATTTGGTGTTTAACGTCGTTTTCAACCACGAAGGTTATATCGCGACGAAAATACCCAGATGCCTCCCCCGAAATCGGCGTATGCTGCCTGAATGGCGGGGTAAAAACGGTCATACACGTAAAAATCCACTCGTGCTAAAAACATGAGTGAACGTGGGAATCTAAGCCCATGAACGAAGAAGAAGAAGAATAAGTACAGGAAGCAACACTTCGATCGTGTTCCGGGTCGTACCATCCGTACCTTTTGATTGAGACCACTCACCCGTGAGCCAGCAGGGTTCCAATTAGGCTTCCATGACCTTGCCACAGCAGGTGTGTCATCTCCATAGAGATTGGCAATTTCTCACCTTGTGGCTAATTACATACCTGGCTGCTGGCCAGGTGACAGTCGGGCAACGTCAACACGTGTACATAACGACTGCAGTCAGTGCCAGCGGACACATAGTTCAAGGGAATAGACAAACTGACTCGACTCAACTGTTTGGGAAGTGTTGGGCGTGTTTAGGGTTCTCATATCTCTGCAGTGTGTCGATATTGTTAAACCTGATAACCTCTGTTTTGGGCGTGTTTAGGGTTCTCATATCTCTGCAGTGTGTCGATATTGTTAAACCTGATAACCTCTGTTTTCGATTCAGTGGTTTTATTCTTGGTAAGAAATTTGTTGAGATTTAATTTAATTTTATCATGTTTAATTGGATGGCTGTGTTTGATTCCTGTTAAATCTGTCAGCCTGGGCTGGAAGAGAAAGGGGGAGGGTGTTATGTACAGGGGGGGGGGGGTTATAATCATAATGGGAATAGGGGGATGATTCTACGTGTATAGGGAAAGCTGGAACCGTCGGCATTTGAAACTCGAAAACGTGTGTTGGAAAAGATGTTGATACAAAACGGATGACCGGCACGGTTGGCCTAGTGGTAAGGCGTCCGCCCCGTGATCGGGAGGTCGTGGGTTCGAACCCCGGCCGGGTCATACCTAAGACTTTAAAATTGGCAATCTAGTGGCTGCTCCGCCTGGCGTCTGGCATTATGGGGTTAGTGCTAGGACTGGTTTGTCCGGTGTCAGAATAATGTGACTGGGAGAGACATGAAGCCTGTGCTGCGACTTCTGTCTTGTGTGTGGCGCACGTTATATGTCAAAGCAGCACCGCCCTGATATGGCCCTTTGTGGTCGGCTGGGCGTTAAGCAAACAAACAAACAAACAAACAAACAAAACGGATGGCTGTTTAGTGAAACCAACACTTTCTTCCTTTCCCTGCCAAAATACCGACATCATATGTGGCAGTCGCTTGTGACCTAACGGGCTGCATTTGTGACGCAGCTAATATTCCCTGATGTCGGAGAGTCAGACGAGTTTCACATAAAACTTAGCTTTATTGGGAGGGGAGAAATTCGTGGTTGTAGGAAAAGGGGATGTGGCGGGGCGGGGAGAGAGGGGGGGATAGCGGCGGGGAAGGGGGGGGGGGTGAGATGGTGAGGAGTGGAGTATTTTGGGGGAGTGCGCCTTTTATACTTGTCACGTACAACCTGCATGTACAGTGGAAACTCTTGTTTGCTAAGAGGGCTGGGACAATGTGCAACCCTTGTCCCACACACTGTTACAAGAACATACACTGTCGCTGTACCGTCAGTCACCGTGGGTAAGGTTAGAGAGGACAAGGTCCATAACATGCATGGCAGAAAACTGCATTCCATGGAAGTGGGGTGAGGGGGGGGGACTTTTGCTGTACCATCGGTCACAGCAGGTAGGGTTAGAGAGGACAATGAGGTCCATAACATGTATGACAGAAAACTGCAATCGAGTTAGGCCATACAAAAAAATATGTCTGTTTACGGTAACCCGACCAACCCTAGTTTTTAGGCCCGACCCTAATCTTTTTTTTGGATCGTCTGAAAAAAAAATGAAAAAAACCCGCATCCAAAATAGAGCTGTTTGCGCTCAAACAGCAGACGACAGAAGGGAGGTAAGCTCAAAGTACTGTTAGGAGTAAAGGGTCGTCACTCGTGTTACTTCCTTTCAAAATGGATGCACGCAGTGGTGTTCGCCACCCGCTAGCTGTAAAGCTTGATAAATGTTGTCATGAAAAGGATGGGGTAAAAATTATCAGTACCTATCCAGCGAGTTTTAGTATCATTAACGTTTTTCAACAGGCAAAAACAGGGATTGATGAGAAGAAATGAACTGTGAAACATCATAGAGAGGGGAGAAAAAAAAATTTTGAAAAAAAAAAGCCGACCTACCGACCCTATTTTTTCACCCTATGTTACCGTAAACAGACCTATTTTGGGGGGGGGGGGGCCTTAGCCATGGCGGAAGTGGGATGAGAGGGGAAGTGCTGTGCAACTTGCTGAGGGGGGCTTCACTTCTTGTTAGAATAAAAGATTTTATCTGTGCAGCGAGGTGCATGTTATACGTGAAATAAAGCTGTGACAGTTTTACTGCGAAGACAGAAACACGATGGAGATTGAGGCCATCTTGCACCAAGATCATCTGCCTTCAATTCAGCAGTGAACAAGTGCGACTGAACCTCCCACATCCAGTAACTAAGCAAGCTAGACTAAACAATTTACTTCAGCTTCCGGATTGCAAGCGTTTGTATGAACTAATGAAGGTATATTTTTATGAATGTATCGGTTGCTGCTGTTTCCGTCGCGTTTGTGACAGGCGCGCGCAGAAGCTTTCACTGAAATCTGTTAAAATTTTTCTTACAATTTCAGCAGCAAAGTTGCAAAGCTCTTCTGGCTCTAGACGCTGAAACTGACTCCTCGCAGCTTACTTCTGTTCCCAACAGCTTTTTCTTACAGAGTCACAACTCCCAGGTCAGCGTACTGCAAGGTTGACTAGAGAAGGTTAATGAACGGCAGGTCACACCCCAGTGTGAATAACCGCGACTGGGAAACCTCGTGATATATATTCAAGAGAGTGAGAACGCAGCAAAGCATGACGTACATTCATATTCAATATACCCATTAGCATAAAGCCAAGGTCGTTCTGTGTCTTTGCGCTCTGACTGTGAAGTTAAGCCTTCCTGTTTGTTGTGGTGGGTGTTTTCCTGTTCGTTCTTTCTCAACAGAAACATTGCATCAATTAAAAGCGTCCTGAGTGACACCCCGTTAAAATAAAATAAAACCGATGCTGAATGTATCAAGTTCTATATCTCAGCACGACTCTGGCTGTCGCTCCGACCTTTCCCACAGCCCGGGATGGCAGTGCAAAACCCCTTCCCACAGCCCGGGATGGCAGTGCAAAACCCCTCCCCTCTCCCGAACCTCACGGCGTTCCTTATGAAATCATAAACGCTAAAGAATGTTATCTGACGCCACATCGACAGTTCAAATCGAGCGCCAGATTCGACGGATTTTCTTTGGATTTTTAAGATTGTGCAACAACTCCGATATAGTTACATACAATCAATCAATCAATCAATCAATGAGTCTTATATCGCGCATATTCCGTGGGTACAGTTCTAGGCGCTCTGCAGTGATGCCGTGTGAGATGAAATTTTATACGGCCAGTAGATTGCAGCCATTTCGGCGCATATTTACCTTTCACGGCCTATTATTCCAAGTCACACGGGTATAGGTAGACAATTATTAACTGTGCCTTAGCAATTTTGCCAGGAAAGACCCTTTTGTCAATCGTGGGATCTTTAACGTGCACACCCAATGTAGTGTACACGGGGGGAGGTTCGGACACCGAAGAGAGTCTGCACACAAAGTTGTGGCCCAAGGCAAGAGTAACAATTAAAATGTCATCGGAATGTTGATCGTCAGTCTAAAACGCCTTCGATATCACAGTGAGTTGAAACAAATATATATTCTACTGCTACCTGAGTTGAAAGGTTCCAGCCCCGGTCTGACCTAGTTGTGACCTAGGGCTAAAGTGTAGTGAGCAAACTTTCCCTCTTGTACGCGCACCCGGCAGAGATATAGACTAAATCTCTATGTGGTACACGTCAGAGTTCAAGTATGTCAAGTGACAAGTTCCCGCCCCGTATCACGTGCACTCACGATCACAAGTTATCACTGCACCGACCTAGCTTGCCACGCCTAATCTTGACGATGGCTGAAAGATGGGCCAAGACTGAGGGAAAGATATCAAGTTAACACAGCCTGCTTCAGCTTGTCTACGACACAGAACAGGGTAGATTGACACGTGAATAGCATCCAGTGAGTTTACTACTACGAAGGAGTAGAGTTTACAGATAGCATTCCCTCCACAAATCTCGGAATGTGGACGAGCGTTATCGAGGATTTATCAGGACGGTCGGAGCGGGAACAGAAGCGGGTTTTGTGTGGAGGGCTGGCTGCTGGCTTCAGATGTCGGACCCAGGTGAGGTCCTCTCAGAGATAAGGACGGCGATGAAACAACGGGAGGGTTCAGAGAATAGGGACGAGCGGTGATTCACCCTCCATCGCTTTCTTAGAGTAGTGAAAGTGCGACCATAGACTTTCGAGAATTTCTCTGCTGTCTCTGATTATATTGCTAAGCGCACTAGGATGGTCTTATTTACATTCTACTTTTGGTAGGTTCCAGTGCTTTTCTGTTTGGTTCTAGTGGTCATTGGTCATGAAATGTCGTACTTTATTGCCGCCTTGACATTATTTGTTATAGAGCCTGCATCATATCAGTATTCAAAGGTTGGCTTCAACAACCTCAACACTTTGCCTTCAAAGACTCGTCCTTTCACTTCAAATCAAGAAATTACCCCCACCCCTTTCCCCAACGGTTAACCGAGTAGCACATTGACTTGCGTCATTTTTCCCTCCTCCTTTTACGGAGACTGGGGTGAGGTCAGGGGAACAGCCGAGAACATGTCACCACTTTCCATAGCCTCAGCCTACCCGCCCAGAATTAATGACTGAACCCAGGCCAGGGTCACTGGGCCGGTTACCCGGCATAACGCACGACGGGTACCCAGGATTGCACTTTCTTTTTTCACCGACACGAACTTTTGCTGAATAGGTGCCGAAAACATGCAGTCGTTTTGGCTGATCATTTCAAGGTGTATTTTCCCCAGGTGAATCTTGGTCTCATGTCGCACTGTGTTGTGAAAAGGGAAAAGGAATACAGTATACGAGAGAAGTTCGGGGTGGGGGGGTACTCAATTAATTTGGCGCAGTGTACTCATTCATCGAACTCTGCCTGCCTGGAAACAAACTTGGACAAGTCACCACACAGTGACACTATTGTCAGATTAAGGAAAACACTTGGACTTCCGTAATACAAAACCATTCAGTTTAAATTTAGACAGGCGAGACATTGTCGTCTACAATTCTAATCAATGATCTCGGTCAAATAAATTATCCTGAAATGGGCTTTTCCGCGGTTTGATAACTGATTTCTGTGTATTTTTCCGCCTTTGCTGATTTGCACATCGATAACACGTTCAACGTGGGGCGAGTGAACTATAAATGGACAATTTTTAGGTCATCGATTCCGTTTTGAAGATTTGCACAAGTGTATGTTTCTCACGAAGCTCAACACTGATTGCGTTTTGACATTTAATAGCAAGGGAAGACGACCTGAAGTCTGCACTGAGAAATACGGTTTCAGAATACTACTAAATAAAACCACAACCTATTTTCCGGCACCCCGACACAAAGACGGAGACAGACGGAATGTACCGACAGACGGGAGATAATTTACAAGATGCGAGACTAAAGGAGATTTACACGAGCATGCCATCAGGTGTTGTCGAGTTGGTTTGAATCCTCTGGGAAGCCCCTAAATCACATTTTTATTGAAGCTCACCTGTCCCACTTTCTTCCTCGCCCTCCGCGGCCCAGGGGTTCAGGTGTGACAAGGTGGTTACTGAATCAAACCGCATGGAAGTGGAAGATTTTGTTGCTCGCTTTACAGCCACACGCAAAGGAGGACTTGTCTGGGGACTGTTCTTTACTCACGTCTAGTTTATTCGTTTATGTCTGGCTTTTACGGGCTGGGTGGCTGGACATTCTGCTTTGAACTATTAAACCAAAGACTGGGCTATAGTAACTCACGGTCGATTCATTTTGGCTTAGGAGATGCTTTATTTGAATGCGGAGCGCCAAAGCAGGACAAGAAAATAACTCTTTCAACGCTACGATGAAAGTCTTGCGAGAGAACATGTAACAACCGCTGAGATAGCGCTTAATTAGTTCATCGCCATTTTGGTTTTAGAAGCCAAAACGAGGACTACCCGAGGACAGTAAGAAACGCAAGAAGGCCAAGAAACAAACAAGAAACAAGCTTGCGACCCAAAATGTCGTGTTGGTGTGGTTTGTGCGTGTGTGTGTGTGTGTGTGTGTGTGCATGTGTGTGTGTGTGTTTGTGGGAAAACTGACGATCTACACAATTAATTTCCTTCCTTTTTCAACCACTCAGCTCAATTTTTTTCTTCTATTACGTGGTGAAAATGTTAAGGGTTATGCCACCGTAACACGAGATGAACGCGTACGGCATAAATGGCGAAACACGCCGCCAGTAGTGTGGTCTGAAGTGAATGCGCCAATGAGATCAGATCGCACAAACCTGTTGGTGCGAAGCAAGTTTACACTGTCGCTCTAATAGAGTGGGATTAAAGCACAAAAAGGTCCTGTCAGCACTAAAGATCAGGTAACTGATATATATATACACATTGCTCAGATTTGCGAGGTTGCTTGCAGAGTTAATTGAAAGTTTGGTTTTCGGGGTCAAGAAAGGGCATTGAATGCGATTCTTTGTTTGAAAAGTAATCTTATGATTTGGGATTTATACCTTGCAAATTAAGCCTACACGCGTGTTCTTGTAGAAGTCACATTAAAATCGTTCGTGACGTTATGAGAGATTAAAACAGAAAACTAAGCACAGTGCAATAAGATGTATATATATATAAAAGTTGGACCCGAATAATGATTTTGACTGTGAACACAAGCCGGGGTAGCGAATACGAAGTAAAGTCAAAGGAGCCATCGTTTTCACTAACATGGGATTTTTCTGTGCTGATCTTGGTGTAATTTACTGTTATACGGTAAGCTGGCACGCTTGTTATCAAATTTCTTATTTGTTTATCATTCCAAAGCTCTTCTGATCGAGACCTGACCGCCGCCACCCCCCCCCCACACACACACACACACACACACACACACACACACACTGACTCACACACCTCACTGGCACTTGCCGGGGCACTGCCGGAACACACCGACACACACACACACACACACACACACACACACACACACACACACACACATTATATGGGAACGTTTCTAATTGACACAGAACATTAGGCAAGTAAGGATTCTGTTTTGCTCGCACTTCTGAACAAGACCATCGTAAATAATGTCTTAGAGCTCTTCTTGTCAAGTGAATTGTAAAGAAGGAGTCCCTCTTTATCAAGGTTACTCAGTTACGATCATAATCATTATGTATTATGTGTCCAGCCTCAGACACACTGAGCATATTACAATCATATGAAGACAGTAACATGACGTCGTGCACTGAACACGCCACATGACCAGTAACATAAGTATGCTGTCAATGGTTGTTATGGTAGTTTTCTGGCAGTAACATGACGTCGTGCACTGAACACGCCACATGACCAGTAACATAAGTATGCTGTCAATGGTTGTTATGGTAGTTTTCTGGCAGTAACATGACGTCGTGCACTGAACACGCCACATGACCAGTAACATAAGTATGCTGTCAATGGTTGTTATGGTAGTTTTCTGGCAGTAACATGACGTCGTGCAACACACAAGAAAAGTACGCTAGCTAACAGAAGTGTGTTACTTATGGCTTGTTACTGTTGTTTCGTCGATGTCTGTATTCTAGATTTGCCATACATGCAAAGCAAACATCTGGCTGTTCGGGAGGCACAACCTTTTTCCCGCTTACATTATGCGTTATTGTTGGACGTCTGCGGCGTGTAGTACTGTCTAGCAATTAGTGAACTCTCAAGTACAGTAAGCTTGCTTCGCCACCTTATCCAGACCTTACATGGCCCAGGAATGTATAGTCAGCCTTGATGTACAAAAGACAGTCTTGGATTACATCGTCAACTGTTTGCAGGGTGTTTCAAGTCCTTGGACTTTCAGCGCTAAACGAGAATTGGAGTGTGTGCACACACGTTTCGATTTCCAATAAGTGTTTTGTAAGGCGTTGTTGGCGTTTACACAATTACAGTACATAGTTAAATGCCTTTGATCTTTTGAGTAGGCGATTAGGGTATAATGCAAGAATAATCTTGAAAGCGTTGCGTGTGTGTGCTCACGTGTGGAGAGAGAGAAAGAGGGGACACGAACAGTTGTCTGCTTGCCCCCTAACCCCCCCCCCTCTCCCTGCCCTAGCGGTTACAGCTCCCACTCCAGTTTATTTACCTACCGCGCCCCATAAGAAAAACAGTATACTCAGCAGAATGTAATTGTCCATAGCTGGTCTGCGAGTGTCGAGGTTAGAGACTTTACTACCCGGATAAACAAAACTGTACCATCAATGCAACTTATCCCGGACAAAAGTCCCTTAACTCGACTCCTTCATGCCGCTGCAGAAACCTATAAGGTTTCCCAAGGTGTAGAAGGATTTAACGAAATCTGCTGATCATGAGAATAACAACAAAACGACCTCGTTTCCCGCCAAATGTTGCTCCCAAAGTGCTATCTGACAGTGTCGTCTGCGCCTTGTATCAGGGTGTGTCCCAGCACTGGGCTGACTCTGTCGTCTGTCAAGTGGGTTCGGGCCAGCCCAGCTACGATCCCTGTTTGCCGGAACAGGTGATATCTCAGTTCTCCCACTTCACTTTAAAAGGCCCACTCCTATTCGTGGAAACTGTTTCCCCGTCGCACATACCCCTGATGGCTTTGCCGCGAGGACGTAAAACTTTAATTCTCTCTGTCTCTCTCTGTCTCTCTCTGTCTCTCTCTCTCTGTCTCTCTCTCTCTCTCTGTCTCTCTCTCTCTCTCTCTCTCTCTCTCTCTCTCTCTCTCTCTCTCTCTCTCTCTCTCTCTCTCTCTCTCTCTCTCTCTCTCTCTCTCTCTCTCTCTCTCGTGAAAACAGTACCGTTCGCCGTTTAAGAGATCTGGCCAGGCTGTTACACGGGATACGACCACCCCAGCGCTTGGTCACATACCAATAAACAGCCTGTGCACAGTAGGGAGTTTTGGATGATTTAAACGTGAAAATGCAACAAGTGGCTTTTTAAGAAATCAATTCATCAAACACTGACACTGCATGGCAATTTTCCTTGTTTTTATAAGCACAGTAACATTTTGAGTCTTGAGTCTTGAAACATTTCACCTCACCGCGGCAAGCAGTCAGGGTGTTGAGTTTTGGTATGTGACCAAGTGGAAGGGTGGTTTTATTCCCGTGTAAAAGCCTGGCCAAATATGAGACAGTGCGCCGAACTCTTTTCGCAGGAAGTGTACCTTTAAGCGGACCTCGGCTCTTCCGGAAATGCATAGTATACGCCCGATGTCACACGTCAGGACACAATGGGCTCTTTGTGGTTTCCTTTCCGATTTGAATATAACATTATAATACTTGCATTGAATGGTCTCCAGTGGAAGTCGCTTTCACTGCTGATAGAAGTGATCGTACCACTTCGGTTTACGGACCCAGGCTATTTCGGAAAGGCATAACTTTGACGTCCAATGACACAAATCTCCCGATACAATGGGCTTCTTTCTGTTCCTTTTCCTACTATAATAACTTGCATTGAACGGTGGCGAGATACTTACTTACACTACTGGTAGTGAAATTGCTGAGTTGTTTGTTTTCAATAGGCCCGTTTCCTTACTGCTTTGAGCCACGATCTTACGTTTTTCAGTCTTGGCAGTTTGCTCAGGATCTTGGAACTGGCTAGCTCCATTACCCCCACAAGACTCAGAATTGGAAGGTTCACAGGCTTTATGTTACGCAAGAAATAACAAATTAAGTCGGCAATGCGCTAAATTAGTTATTTGATGATTGTTCCTCATAATTATGATGAGTGTAAGCTTCGAGCGAAGATGGCAACATTCAGCGAAAGTGTATTTGGTATGCGCGTGTCACATGGCTGTCATACCGGTGTAACACGAAATTTTTACTCCACGAAATATTTACTCCGGAGTAAATATTTCGTACGAAATTCTTACTCCGAGTACACTTTTCGTACGAGAAAAGAACTCCCCAAGGCACGAAAAAATTACTCCCTCCACGAAATTTTTACTCCCCATTTTTTTTTACTTCCAGTAAAAATTTCGTACGCAAAAATGGGATGCGGGCGAAGGGATAATGCCAATAAGTGATCTCGCACACACGAATGTCGTGCTACCCTCCTTCCACCCCTTCCACCACCAAGACTAACAGGGGGCAAGGGAGTAAAAATGTACACCTGGCATGGGAAGTTAAATTGCTTGTGTTGGGGTGAAGTAATTTATTCGTTATTTATTCGTCCGGGGAGTAACATTTTTGTACGAAATGTTTACTCGGAACTCACCTGTCTTGGGGAGTAATTTTCTCGTGTAATGGGGGAGTGCTTTTTTCGTGAAGGGAGTAACTTTTTCGTACGAAATGTTTACTGCGGAGTAAAAATCTCGTGGGAGTAATTTTCTCGTGTTACAGGGTCGAACATTTGAAATTCTGTGTCCAAGGTCAAGATGCCCTTATCTTCTTATTAGCAGTACGTGACTTACTGACAAATACTACATCAACTTCTCGACAAAGTCTCAAGCATCCAAAAGTCAGTTTGCAACTTGTTGCATGGTTAGTGACCCGTGTTTCTCTGTGCGTCTTGTCTGCTCGCCAGTACGTACTTTCAGATAGCTCAGTGCGTAGGCGCACCGAGCCCGTACGAGTAATTTATTATTGCTCACTGCCACTGATAAGAGTGGGGTTGAGCGGCTGATAAATCTGTTTACTCAGTTGGGACGTCTTCTTCAGTGTGGGTTTGTGAAAGATTCGCCTTTCGCACGGAAAGAGTGAGTGACTGTCATGAACTGATGTAAAAGAGCGACTTTCGGCTGGAATGTCTTGCTCAGATTTCAGTCTCCAGCGACAGCGACACGTGAATAAATACTTACAAATTAATTATCACTTGGTCAGGTCTTAAACACACTAACATAGTGGGTCTTACAGCGAACCGACTGATACTTCAATGCTGCTGAAATGTCTCTGAGAGCACCGTCCCCAACCCCAACCGGAGCCAGTGTCTGAGATTGTTGCTGCTTGAACACTTTAAGTATCGAGTGCCATGACTCTTCAACATGGTAGGATGTAATGAATGAAAAGTCAATTGCATGTCTGACAGTTTCGTTTGTGTCGTTGTGATTATTTCTAATATCTACGTGCGTGTTGCTCCGCCGAGTGTCTTGCGCAACCACGAAAATGCCAACCATATGAATGTGGTAGCCCTTCTTAATCTCTCTACTATTTTTATGTCGACTGTGTTTCTTGCGCAGAAAGCTAATGAAAAGACGGTGCTAGGTTTAGTTGAGGAGCGTCTGGGGAGACTGGGGGAAAACAAGCAACATCACTGATCTTTATTTGGCAGCAGAGACGCGTGGGATTAATACCGGGCCGACAGGTTCAGACTGTAGATAAAAATCAGGCAGTTTATGCATGTCTAGCTGTTTGCTCAGACTGTGGGGACGTGCTCGGAGATGTGTACTTTGCATCGGTCCTGTGCAATCTCACACCCAGTCCAAGATCTGGTCTGAGAAAAAGTTTGTTGTTTTATCAGCATCACAAATCGACAGGCAGATTGTCTTGGTCTTGTTCAAACAGCCTGGTTCCTCAGTACTGCAGCTGATGATGTTTCACAGCTCCCGTAAACCATCACAGATACTGTCAGGCTTTTACACACAGTACAAACACCCTTTCATTTAAACACTCACCGAACGGGAACATCCTAGGTGCCCTACGTAAAGAGCGAGCAATTTTCAAAGAATTTATTTTTGCGTGGTTTATCTTATCTCAGGGCAATATGTAGAGGTTACACGCCGAGTCTCAGTGATTATCAAAAATAATGGTCGAAGTTAGCGGATCATGAAAAATGCGAGCTTTAGCGAGCTTTTTCATGACCGCGAACTGAGACCATTATTTTTTATAATCACTGAGACGAGGTGTGTAACCTCTTTATTCCTCCTTTCTTCAGTTATTCAAAGAAAAGAGGAGTTTTTTTGCGAAAGTTTGATCGAATCCTATTCTCTCAACCAGTCAACCTGCGCAGGCGATCGATTAATGCGCGGTTGTATAGTTCCGTGCAAATCATTCCATTCTGTTAACACTTCTTGTCAGTTTTCCTATTTTGGGCTAAAATCAAGTACACAGATATGCTGTTATTCTCCTGTGGCGGCAAAGGCAGATATTGTGTGTTCTGTATATGTTTTGGTATCGCTTAGGATAATGTTTTTTCGTCAAATGGGACTAGCAGACGAACTTTTGCACCCGTGTTCCAACGTTAAAAACTGTATGAAGTTCAGTTTTCTGGGGAAAATAGTGTATGAAACCCCTTTATGTTGTTTAAATTGATGAGATGTGTGCATTTGGTTGCGTGTGATCTGTTTATTAAATGAAATATTGTTGAAAACTGACCGTCGGATTGCAGTCTGTTGTCGAAGGAACTGAGTGAAAAGAAGGGGAACTACTCTTGTCGCTGGACAAAGTATGAGTTACTTGCCTTGGGAAATTGCTTGTGATGAACGGCTTGAGCACTGCAGATGAGATTCAGAAAACAACCGAACTCATGGATTTTATATGGAGATTCATGTGTTCAGGCCTGTAGTTGTTAATTTAAATGCGGTATGTTTGTATTGTTTGCTCCAGAGATGTATACTTCGTACATTAGAGCGTTCGGAACTTTTCAGTCGCAAAAAGTAGTACCGAAACAGAACAACCTCTCAACCCATTGCACTATCGAGGATTCAGGCTGTTGCTGGGTCGTTATTTGTTTGGTTGCTGGGTCATTATCGAAAAATAACTACCCCTACAAGTTTACAGAGGTAAAGAAGCAGAGGGGGGAATAATACTAAAAACAAATACTCCAAGCGTACCCGTCAAGTCCTTTTATTCACATCAGTTGCAACGAAAATATTACGAGTGTATTCCAATGACGTAGATAATTTGTGGTCCTAACTCACTAGTTTCAGTCCAAAATTCTAAATAGCAGGATGTACGTACGAAGTCGTATACATTATAATATAGTAGTTCATATTAATGAAGAAGAACAAAACTGCAAAACCGATTTGTGCCATTTTTGTTGTTGCTGTCTATGAAAGTAATTCAGAGCCCTCAAATCTGGATCAAGTTTTTTTAATCTGTAATGTCTTCAGAGGTTTTATGTGCATATTGTCCGTCTGAATGCCAGCCTGTATGTGTGTGTATTATCGTTGTGTAACCTTTGCCCTCACCATGACTCACGGCCGGCCTCCGGTTTCAGTGACAACAGAGACGAGGGGAAAGAATTCACTCACATGCCTTTGTGTATTCTTCACTTATCTCCCGTGATAAGTCAGCACTGGCGCCGGAGGGTCAAATTATTAGCACTCGAATAAGGAGTCGTATATCCTAGGCCTCGTTAGCTTGTGGGGTTCTTTTGTTCTTTGTTACTTTCTCCAATTCTTATTTCGTCGTAGCTGCTGTGTGTTTTATTCTCACAAAAAGAAAGTTTCAAGCATTGGCCCACCTACATTTGATTATGGTAATTGTTAGCTGCGCCTGCAGTATCATCAAGTTGTTGAAGAGGTGTATACCTATATTCAGCGGGGAGCTTGGCGAGATCAAAAGTTTCCTTTTGTTCGTTCCAATATATATTTATATATATAATTACATTACGCGTTTATATGAATTTTCAAATACTGAATACTGCATACTGCATTGCATTTTATTGTTGAAGATTTTAAGAGAGGAAAAAAGGTGGGGGTGTCACGTCGTCAGTGGTAGTCAACGCAAATGCAAGAGGCACAGACATTGTTAATTTGAACTTTACCATCAATTCAAGACAAGTCCCCACCCATTCAATGGAGAGAAAAAAATTGCATTGAAATAGAGCGACATCCCAGCAGAGGTGCAATTAAAAGCGAGTAGACGTCTACAGTTCAAGAAAGCCTGCAACTTTATCAGAATTCAGGCCCCAAACGCTTCTAGAGAGCGAATTCGCCACCTTGAAGATTCATAGCATCGATCAACCTTGTGCAATGCCAGTGTTTGCAGTTTCTGTGACGGCCTGAGTGTTTTTCTTGATTAACAACCTCCGTGGCGGAAGGGGCCGCAAGTGCATCAAGGCCCATGTTTGGACTCGTTGACCGCTCGCCTTGAATGGCATACACAAAACGTTTGCTCTCTCGACCTCTGCTGACCGGTTGGAGGGTCAGGGCAAATTGCTGCATTCTTCAGCTCGGCTGCGGCCCCAGCTGGCCATTGTGTTATGCAAAGTGACGGGTCGCCCTGTGTTGTTGGATGACCACAGTCACTTTACAGAATACAGAATACAGTATTTATTGAGCCAAGTGACATTAAAAAACATTTAAAGCACAAGGAATTTCGCGTAGTGTTGGTAAAATCACGCACACACACACACCCACACACACACACACTGACACACACACACACACACGCCCACACATACACTGACATACACACCAACACACACACGCCCACACTACAGCAGTCACGATCACACCATCACACGCAGGGCAGACATGAGGTAAAACAAATGACAATCATCTATTAAAAGAAAATGTACAAAGAGTGGTCTAAGATGCTGGTGGAAGGGTCTACACAGAATACAATTTTATAATCTAATGCATAGTTAGAACTAGCCCATCCCCTCCACCCACCCACTCATGAATAACTAAAATAATGCAGCTAAAGAAAATGTTGAACATTTGGAAATCAGGAATCACACATCAAAGTCCCACTCAACCCCCCCCCCCCCCCCTCCCCACCACCACCACCACCACTACCTAACACTGAGTCTCAGGATGTGGTGAGCTCACCGCCAGCAGGATCACCGACTGTGAGGCTGCCCAACTGAGGGATGGGATGCGTTAAGGGAGGAAACAGCTTGGGGGAAGAAAGAGGTCTGGAGACGTCGAGTGCGTGCCCCCAGGGATCGGAATCGACGACCTGAGGGCAGGCGCTCGAAGAGGGGATGGCCAGGGTGGGACTCGTCAGCCACAATTTTCTGGGCTCTGGACAGCATGCGCTTGGCATAGAGGGATGCTAGGGAGGGCAGCTCACAGCCGACGATCCTGCTAGCAGTGCGCACCACACGCTCCAGCTTGTTCTTGAGCAGCTGGGAGGTGTTGCCGTACCACACTGTGATGGAGAATGTCAAGATGCTCTCCACCACGGCCCTGTAGAACTGGACCAGGATGACCTGGCTGAGGCGGAACTTCTTGAGCTGGCGCAAGAAGTAGAGGCGTTGCCGCGCTCGCTTGACTATGGCGTCAACGTTATCATCCCAGCACAGGTCGTTGGAGATGGTGGTGCCCAAGAACTTGAAAAAGTCCACCATCTCGATGGGATCGCCGTTGATGATCAGTGGAGCCACAGGGCCTTTTTTCCTGCGAAAGTCCACCACCATCTCCTTGGTCTTGGTGGCGTTCAGCAGGAGATTGTTGTTGTCGCACCACGACACCAGACAGTCGACCTCCTGGCGGTACACGGTCTCATCACCGCCGGTGATGTGACCTTCGGCTGTGGTGTCGTCAGCGAACTTCACCAGCTGAACTGAGTCATGAGAGGCGACGCAGTCGTTGGTGAAGAGGCAGTAGAGCAGCGGTGAGAGGACGCACCCCTGGGGTGCTCCGGTGCTCAGGACCAGCGTCTTGGAGAGGAGGCCGTTGACCTTGACTGTCTGGGGGCGCTGAAGGAGGAAGTCAAGGAGCCACAGGCAGAGGGAAGGGGCAAGGTCAAAGAGGAGGAGCTTGTCATACAGTTTTTGGGGGATAATGGTGTTGAAGGCCGAGGAGTAGTCCACAAAGATAGAACCGATAGTTCATGTGGCGAAGAGAAGAAGAGATTCAATGTTGCTAGAAAAGATAAGTTATGTAAAAAGGATATTTTAATGTTACGTGCCTTTCTTTGGCCTTGTAACTCAGTTTTAGTTTAGTCTTTACTTATGACTTGAAGCAAGTATAACCACTTGTTAGCGAAGGTATCTCAGTTTTAGTTGCGGTAAATTTGTGGTGACAGATCTTTAGTTGTGGTCAGTTTGTATTAAGACTTATTTGGTTCTGAACACCAATCTCAAGCCATTAGCTGAGAGACAACCAAAGAAGTGTTAAATACTTTGACAAACTTACATTTCCACATAATCAAAAGTTGGCTTTTTGTAATCATGGTGTGTGCTGGTGCTGTGACAAGTTCACGTCACGAGAACCTCACAAAAAGTCTTCAATTTCAATCCATCAGTTCCCTTTCAAAATGTCGTGGAGTCCCAAAGTGACTCTGTTGTACGTATTTATGTCACCCTATAATTTTGCGGAATAAAAAATGTGATTGTGTCAAGCACCTGTTGCAAGATGGGCCGAACGCTCGACGTGAACATCATTGCGCCTTTAGTGGCTGTCAGGTATGCTGCTGCCTGGCCGCCTTGCGTTTCGTTACACTGCAATGTCAAAACCTGACACCTTACACGCAGGTGAAACTCCGCTCACTTGCTGCTTGATGAAGTGCTATTTCACCACTTGACTTGGACTGACGCACGAGACTTCACGGGCAGTGTTGCGAGACAACAAATTACAAAAGTATGACTTTGGGAAATAGCAGCTGGCTTTGAAATCTTGCAACGAAAACACATACAATTTGAGTCAGAGAGGAGTTCATGCGACCATCTTGTTTCTGTTTGTTTTATAACTTTTGCAGTATTTTTGTATTTCTGGTATCTTTTTCATTTTCATGTAACGCTGCATGTAAGATAAGTCCAGAACCCCAAGCCGATCTTGAGTTGATGACTGAGACTTCCATGCTTTCGTGTGTAAGGGGTAAACAGCACTTCTGCCGCACTCCAAAGTGATCCTCTCCATCGCCCCCCCCCTCCCCCTTCCAGTCCTATAATTGGACAATTCTATACCTGTTTTGCTATGAACAGTTTTGAAAATGACGTCAGTGGTTATTATACAACTTAGTTGCGTTTACTTGTCAAAACAAGTTGAAAATAGTCTTAATGTCAATAGCGAACGCCCATTTCCGCAGAGAGAGAGAGAGAGTGAGACAGCAGAATGCAGTGGCCTAGACATATTGATTTGTCGCTAGATATTTTCTTAGAGGGGCAAAGCAACTTTCCTAATAAGTATAGAAAGAGTTTGACCTTGGCCTACAAAGAGGAGACGTAGGAGTTAATAGGCGTTGTGTTGTTGTTTTATAGGCAGTCATGGGTTGCTCGTCAATAGAAGAAGGGCTTGCAATAGTACAAGGAAGACTGTTAAAAGAAAAAGAAAAGAAAAGAAAACTAACGGGGAAAATAAAGGACGGGAAACAAAAAGAAAGGAAACGACAGCCAGGGCTGTAAAGTTTTGACCTAGATTTACTCCTGATTTGAGAATAAAAAGACCATTAAAGTGTCCTAAAATACAGTACTTTTTTTTAAAGTTATAACTGAGGCAAGACTGAAATGATAATGGGTCGGTTTGTAAGCGATTTAGGGCCATAGATAAAGCACTAAACAACCTGTCACTTGTGAGAGGCTGAAGTCAGACTAAAGAACGTGTTTGTGCGTTGAACAAGAAGAAGGGCAGCAGTGGATGTTGACCTGGCGTTGTGTTCTGTCCTCAAAGATTGATTGAATCTGATGGATGAGGATTCTGTTGTCAATGGGTTTGGGCAAAATGGGGCAAGGGAGGGGGGGGGGGGGTGTCGAGGAGTAAAGTGAGGGGGAGTCGTTTAAAGGCCAAGAGGGGGAACATGAAAGACTATGTAGATATCAAAACACACCGTGAACTTTTGATTTATTACTTACAAAAACAAGCCACGGAGATATATGTCTGGTGTGTGCTTTGGTTCTGGTGTTGGCTTCAGGAGATAAAATCATAAAAACCTCTTTCAACTGCTCTTTATCTGGTGGTAGCTTGTAAGTCACCAGCTGAAAGCAGCGGCTTTGAAATCCGATCAACAAGAGGACTTGTGGAGATTATGATTTGACTCATGGTCGACATGATGGAGCTATCTTTTCTGACTACCGTAATGGCTGAAGAAAGTTTCGCAGAATTTTTAACTTATCAGTGAACGGTCGCAGTAAATTAGTCGACAGTTCAGTACAGTGCACACAAGTTGCCGTTATATTCGTCGATCTTATTTGGCAAACCGAGGCTTACTTTATAGATTTTGGGTTCACAAAATATTCAAACAGCTCTTGTCTGATGAGTAATGATCGAGACACTGGTAGCTATAGGTTTTAACGGTGAGGTATCTCAGCGTATGCTGCTGTACAGTAAACTAAAATGCCAAGTGTGTGCGTTTGCATATGAGACTGATGACTTTTATTTAGTTGTTATTAACTTCTACCCTTCTGCCTCCTGGTATTTTGTTTGGCAAAAACGAAAAAATGTTGGAGGCTCAGTTTGTCAAAAGTTGCAACCTCAACATTGTGAACATGTACCTGTGTCGTAGCAGTCACACCTGAACCTTGTGCACACGTACCTGTGTTGCTGCAAACGTGTTGTCAGGTGCAATCAATCTTGTGCGTGCCGTAACTGTGACATCCCGCAGCTTGCCGCTGAATTCATTAACTCTGGGAGGTAGGGAAATGAGAAGATGGAGATTGATAAAAATCCGAGAGGCGCCAAAGCGTACATGTGCACTTGATGACGAAAAGGTATGCTTTCGTAATTCTTGCGAACGCATCTTTAATGTAAGAAGTGTTATGGGGTAGGTGAATGGAGCTACAAAACTTAAGATGGCATGGGGCGAGTTGCAACTGCAAAGAGAGATACAGCGGCAATGTGTTTACCGTTAACGTGCCAGATCCGTCCTGGTTTGCACGTGCATAAAGAGCATCCGTCCACTTGGACACATGCTAAAAATCAACAACCTGGATGCTAGTTCACAGTCGGAATTTTAAAAATAAATTAATTTTGTTTGTTGACACCTATGCCAATTTGCGAAATCAGCCCTGAAAGTCCAAGGCTAGTGCTTCTCAAAATTACTCTCCAGAGAGCACATTTTACTCGACAAACCAACCATTTGTTTCAGCAACTTTACTCGCATTTGGCGAGTAGATACACATTTGTCATTTCTACTCGCCAGTTAAATTTTTCTACTCGCCATGTTGCCACTTTCAGGGCTGGAAATTGATTGAACAGCAACAATAAATCCTATGTACAGGAGGAACCAGCCATTCTGATGATTTTTGGTATGTGTCCAAGTGGAGGGATGTCTTAACGCGTAAAGCACAGACAGACCTGTCGCGATGCACAGACGGACCTGTCGCGATGCACAGACAGACCTGTCGCGATGCACAGACAGACCTGTCGCGATGCACAGACAGACCTGTCGCGATGCACAGACAGACCTGTCGCGATGCACAGACCGACCTGTCGCGATGCACAGACCGACCTGTCGCGATGCACAGACAGACCTGTCGCGATGCACAGACAGACCTGTCGCGATGCACAGACAGACCTGTCGCGATGCACAAGTTATTATGCACGAGAAGCAATGCATAATGCACCAGCAAGAAAACTTATGAAGATGTTTGCCGGTGTGAGATGTGATGATGGGGCACACGATTGCATATAATGCGATTCAGTATTTCGGGAAGGGCCGGGGTGGATGGAGGAGGGGTAGTTTGAAGTGTTTCACCTGCTCTCAGAAGAGTTAATTACATCACTAGAGTTTCTCTGTTCTCTGTTCTGCCCACGGGGAATATTCCCTCAAAACCAGATAACGTCAAAGGTGTAGATGCAATTAAATTATACTGGCACAGGTTACGCCTCTCGTTTAACCTATTGCATCAAGCAAGCCTTAAGTTCTGAAACATACTCAAACCGTTTCTGTACTTATGCGTCCTGTAATGGTCGTTCACCCGAGTGCAAAACCATCACTGAGCAAAAGATCTGACCAGGAAGGCGACATGGCCCGTGTGGTTAATGGAATGCTTGCCAACAGGATGTTCAGACACTTTTCATAGAAGTGTAACGAGTACGATTACCAAAGTCATTGTCTGGCTGTCAATAGGAGACGCCCACGCCTTCAACCAGGGCTAAGCGTTTATGATTTTAGCCATTTCAGCCCGTGAAGTTAGGGTTCCAGGAATTTGATTCCATAGCGTGAGGTCTTGAACTCTAAATTGAACAGCTCGCTTAGTTGAACACTTGCAACTCCATGTTTTCTGAATTCACACGCGTTGAATACACCCGGCAAATCAGTAGGCAATTGAAAACAGAACGTTTCCGTGTTCTGGTCAGAATCAAAACGATGACTCAGAATACATTTGAAAATTGGCAAAGGCAACCCAAGTTGTGTTTGTAACTCTGTGTGTGTGTGTGTGGTGTGTGTGTGTGTGTGTGTGTGTGTGTGTGTGTGTGTGTGTGTGTGTGTGTGTGTGTGCGTGCGTTTAAATGAAAAACATATACACACCAACATAGGACAACCAGGACCAAGTATATACTCGGACATAGGAGCGACACAGAAGGAATTTCGTTCTTTTTTGCGTAAATGCAAAACATCTATACATTCACGTAGGGCAACCAGGAACGGGTATGTATCCGGGAACAGGAGCGGACCAGGACAAACCGGGGTAGACTGGTCGCGACAACGACAGAATAAACAGTGACGGGGGGGGGGGGGGGGGGAGCCACAGGACTTTAAGAACGACGCGTAGGTCGCCGCCTCTTCCGCGGCATTTCTACCCCCAGCCACTATCCCAACCAGACGCACTGGGTACACTGTCACCGGCACGTGCGGTCTGTCTACAACGCAACCTTTTAGAACCACAGTGGTTAGATATGGTGTGTTGGTGATCACTGTGTGGGTTCACTTCTCTTTGAAGTCTGTAAAAGGTCTGCTCAAGGGGGAAACTTCAAGAGACGGAGGCTTGTGTTTTTCAAACGGTTATAGTTATCTGGAGAGAAGATCGGGTTTCGTCTGATGAAAGACTATGCTGGCTTTGTTGAAGGAAAGAAGCTGTTTTGTGTGTTGTTGGGGATCATATCTTTCTCGACCCTTCTCCCCAACCATTCAACTACCACTCACTACCATCCCCCTTACCATCCCCGCCACCCCAACCATTCAGCTACCACTCACTGCCATCCCCCTTACCATCCCCGCCACCCCAACCATTCAGCTACCACTCACTGCCATCCCCCTTACCATCCCCGCCACCCCAACCATTCAGCTACCACTCACTGCCATCCCCCTTACCATCCCCATCACCCCAACCATTCAGCTACCACTCACTGCCATCCCCCTTACCATCCCCGCCACCCCAACCATTCAGCTACCACTCACTGCCATCTCCCTTACCATCCCCGCCACCCCAACCATTCAGCTACCACTCACTGCCATCCCCCTTACCATCTCCGCCACCCCAACCATTCAGCTACCACTCACTGCCATCCCCCTTACCATCCCCGCCACCCCAACCTTTCAGCTACCACTCACTGCCATCCCCCTTACCATCTCCGCCACCCCAACCATTCAGCTACCACTCACTGCCATCCCCCTTACCATCCCCACCACCCCAACCATTCAGCTACCACTCACTGCCATCCCCCTTACCATCCCCGCCACCCCAACCATTCAGCTACCACTCACTGCCATCCCCCTTACCATCCCCACCACCCCAACCATTCAGCTACCACTCACTGCCATCCCCCTTACCATCCCCACCACCCCAACCATTCAGCTACCACTCACTGCCATCCCCCTTACCATCCCCGCCACCCCAACCATTCAGCTACCACTCACTGCCATCCCCCTTACCATCCCCGCCACCCCAACCATTCAGCTACCACTCACTGCCATCCCCCTTACCATCCCCGCCACCCCAACCATTCAGCTACCACTCACTGCCATCCCCCTTACCATCCCCATCACCCCAACCATTCAGCTACCACTCACTGCCACCCCCCTTACCATCCCCGCCACCCCAACCATTCAGCTACCACTCACTGCCACCCCCCTTACCATCCCCACCACCCCAACCATTCAGCTACCACTCACTGCCATCCCCCTTACCATCCCCGCCACCCCAACCATTCAGCTACCACTCACTGCCATCCCCCTTACCATCCCCGCCACCCCAACCACCAGTCCCCACCTCCCCGATATACCATTAGAGTGCTTTAATTCAAGACACTTTAACAAATTGCTCACTGCCATCCCCCTTACCATCCCCGCCACCCCAACCACCAGTCCCCACCTCCCCGATATACCATTAGAGTGCTTTAATTCAAGACACTTTAACAAATTGCTCACTGCCATCCCCCTTACCATCCCCGCCACCCCAACCACCAGTCCCCACCTCCCCGATATACCATTAGAGTGCTTTAATTCAAGACACTTTAACAAATTGCTCACCTTTTCTTTTCTACCTTTATTTAAGTTTTGATACTCAAAAAAAAAGTTTCGGACCGTGTGATCTGCTCTGTGGCCTAGTTCCGTGTCATCAGATCTATGTACTTGTAAGTAATGCAAGTCTTAAGTCATATTGCTAACGATGTTTGTTCTCCTCCCATGGTTGTTATCTTGCCTTGTGGCAAAGGCAGTGTGGGAGAGTATGAGACGGTACACTTCTTTGCTTCTTTCTCGCTGGATGTGAGAGGGCATAAAACGTCTTCTTCGCACACAACAAAAGCTTGATTTTCTATCTCTATCATTGCCATGGGATGTGAGATAGCATGTCTTAATAAAACGTTTGATCACAAATGACAAAAGTGTTTTATTTCTATCTTTCTTTCTGTAAATGAGAGCATGGATGACTGTCGAGTTTTTTGTCATTCTGCAAAACTTCTCTCTAATCGCTGAAAACTTTGCCCTCAGTTCGGCGGGATGCTAACAAAAATGTCATAGTAGTACCCCCACGCGGGTTAGGGGGAAGAATTTACCCGATGCTCCCCAGCATGTCGTAAAAGGCGACTAACGGATTCTGTTTCTCCTTTTACCCTTGTTAAGTGTTTCTTGTATAGAATATAGTCAATTTTTGTAAAGATTTTAGTCAAGCAGTATGTAAGAAATGTTAAGTCCTTTGTACTGGAAACTTGCATTCTCCCAGTAAGGTTATATATTGTACTACGTTGCAAGCCCCTGGAGCAAATTTTTGATTAGTGCTTTTGTGAACAAGAAACAATTGACAAGTGGCTCTATCCCATCTCCCCCCTTTCCCCGTCGCGATATAACCTTCGTGGTTGAAAACGACGTTAAACACCAAATAAAGAAAGAATCTTGGCCAATTTGCCGAAGAAAACAATCCTAGCAATATCTCTGTGATAGCATGACCCACCGGTTTGTGATAGTATAGCATGACCCACCGGTTTGTGATAGTATAGCATGACCCACCGGTTTGTGATAGTATAGCATGACCCACCGGTTTGTGATAGTATAGCATGATCCACCGGTTTGTGATAGTATAGCATGACCCACCGGTTTGTGATAGTATAGCATGACCCACCGGTTTGTGATAGTATAGCATGACCCAACGTTTTGTGATAGTATAGCATGATCCACCGGTTTGTGATAGTATAGCATGACCCAACGGTTTGTGATAGTATAGCATGACCCAACGGTTTGTGATAGTATAGCATGATCCACCGGTTTGTGATAGTATAGCATGACCCAGCGGTTTGTGATAGTATAGCATGACCCACCGGTTTGTGATAGTATAGCATGACCCACCGGTTTGTGATAGTATAGCATGACCCACCGGTTTGTGATAGTATAGCATGACCCACCGGTTTGTGATAGTATAGCATGATCCACCGGTTTGTGATAGTATAGCATGACCCACCGGTTTGTGATAGTATAGCATGACCCACCGGTTTGTGATAGTATAGCATGATCCACCGGTTCTTCAGAGAACTGGGGCGTCCTGTCCCTCTCGCTTGTTACAACTAGGCTAGTTGCGGTTAGTGCGGGATGACCTAAAACGGCGTGCAATGTACCATACCCGTGAGGATGTTTGTCCAGCCCAGGGAAGTGTCGGGTGGCGTGAGGTTTGACATTTTCCTCCCCCTCCAGAAACCCCTCTGACCCCAGCCACCGTTCGTTTAGACTCCTAATGAGGAGAGGAGGGGCATTCTTGGAGGGACACGGAAAACTTGCTGATGCAGCGTACGATGTAGGGGGCTGGATTTCAAGCTCAAGACATTGTTTGCTTTCGCCTGACATTTCCAAAGGTGATTAGCCCAGTTTAAACATCTTAATTAAAGTGACTAAAGGTGATTAGCCCAGTTTAAACATCTTAATTAAAGTGACTAAAGCCGGCGAAAGCTCTAGAAATCCCCCGCAATTTGAAACGCAGCTGAAACAAACAGCACTAAACTGCGATGAAGATGGGTTGATAGTGTCCTACAGAGACAAGAATTGGATTAGTTTAAAGATGCTACGGCGTGTTTGCATGGTGGCTTTGTCCGAAGCCAAGGACTACTTCTCTAGAAGGAGTACTTGTCCGAAGCCTAAATTCAATTTTATCACTGTTCAGGCTGTTTTCAAGCATTCATTTATTCAGCAACATTTACGTTTCAGCATTAACACCTGTTATAGTCTTACAGGAAACTGGTTTTAAAAACCGAGACCACCATGTAAACTCAGAAAGGAAACAAACTTGCATTGGACCTGGATATCCATATAGGTTGTATCGACATTAACAAAGACGATAGGTTGTAGGGACTTAAAAAAACAAGGCGGTTCCACTGTACTTGCTATCGACGGCCCATGTAATGGCTGAGAAAGTACCACGAATGTCCCATAAAGGGTGCTAAGAATGTGGTGGACTCGCAGTCAAATAGGTTTAATGTTGAACATCTTTTGGTGTTGTTTAATTCGTCTGCCCCCAAAAACAAGAAAATGAAAAAAGAAGTAATATGGAGATTTTGTTCACGTACAGTGGGTTGACTAAAGATCTTTTTTGGTTGTATTGTACCCCCACTTTCGTTATTATAACACGTAAGCTTTCATTAAGGACGTTCACATGGGTGACGAAAGGTCGTCTTGGCTGAGACGTTGGTTGCATCATCCCTCAACGACTCTAAGACAGTATGTACGGAACTCATTATCACTGTAGATCGTTGTATGTCAAAGCGGTTATATCTCGTTTTCGTTGAAGTCCATTTCTCTCTTCGTTGTTGTACAAAAACAAACAAAAGGGAAGTTGTTTTTGGTAGGAAGAGGTGTTTTGGTCTTGTGTTTTTATTCGTACCCTCACTCAGTTTTGTCCCTCTAAGGTCTTTCTCACGTATAGCACTACAGCCGACCCGTGTTTGCCTTTGCTAAGGTCTTTCTCACGTATAGCACTACAGCCGACCCGTGTTTGCCTTTGCTAAGGTCTTTCTCACGTATAGCACTACAGCCGACCCATGTTTGCCTTTGCTAAGGTCTTTCTCACGTATAGCACTACAGCCGACCCATGTTTGCCTTTGCTAAGGTCTTTCTCACGTATAGCACTACAGCCGACCCATGTTTGCCTTTGCTAAGGTCTTTCTCACGTATAGCACTACAGCCGACCCATGTTTGCCTAAGTTGCTGAGGTCTTTCTCACGTATAGCACTACAGCCGACCCATGTTTGCCTTTGCTAAGGTCTTTCTCACGTATAGCACTACAGCCGACCCGTGTTTGCCTTTGCTAAGGTCTTTCTCACGTATAGCACTACAGCCGACCCATGTTTGCCTTTGCTAAGGTCTTTCTCACGTATAGCACTACAGCCGACCCATGTTTGCCTTTGCTAAGGTCTTTCTCACGTATAGCACTACAGCCGACCCATGTTTGCCTAAGTTGCTAAGGTCTTTCTCACGTATAGCACTACAGCCGACCCATGTTTGCCTTTGCTAAGGTCTTTCTCACGTATAGCACTACAGCCGACCCATGTTTGCCTTTGCTAAGGTCTTTCTCACGTATAGCACTACAGCCGACCCATGTTTGCCTTTGCTAAGGTCTTTCTCACGTATAGCACTACAGCCGACCCATGTTTGCCTTTGCTAAGGTCTTTCTCACGTATAGCACTACAGCCGACCCATGTTTGCCTTTGCTAAGGTCTTTCTCACGTATAGCACTACAGCCGACCCATGTTTGCCTTTGCTAAGGTCTTTCTCACGTATAGCACTACAGCCGACCCGTGTTTGCCTTTGCTAAGGTCTTTCTCACGTATAGCACTACAGCCGACCCATGTTTGCCTTTGCTAAGGTCTTTCTCACGTATAGCACTACAGCCGACCCATGTTTGCCTTTGCTAAGGTCTTTCTCACGTATAGCACTACAGCCGACCCATGTTTGCCTTTGCTAAGGTCTTTCTCACGTATAGCACTACAGCCGACCCATGTTTGCCTTTGCTAAGGTCTTTCTCACGTATAGCACTACAGCCGACCCATGTTTGCCTTTGCTAAGGTCTTTCTCACGTATAGCACTACAGCCGACCCATGTTTGCCTTTGCTAAGGTCTTTCTCACGTATAGCACTACAGCCGACCCATGTTTGCCTTTGCTAAGGTCTTTCTCACGTATAGCACTACAGCCGACCCATGTTTGCCTTTGCTAAGGTCTTTCTCACGTATAGCACTACAGCCGACCCATGTTTGCCTTTGCTAAGGTCTTTCTCACGTATAGCACTACAGCCGACCCATGTTTGCCTTTGCTAAGGTCTTTCTCACGTATAGCACTACAGCCGACCCATGTTTGCCTTTGCTAAGGTCTTTCTCACGTATAGCACTACAGCCGACCCATGTTTGCCTTTGCTAAGGTCTTTCTCACGTATAGCACTACAGCCGACCCATGTTTGCCTTTGCTAAGGTCTTTCTCACGTATAGCACTACAGCCGACCCATGTTTGCCTTTGCTAAGGTCTTTCTCACGTATAGCACTACAGCCGACCCATGTTTGCCGTTGCTAAGGTCTTTCTCACGTATAGCACTACAGCCGACCCATGTTTGCCTTTGCTAAGGTCTTTCTCACGTATAGCACTAAAGCCGACCCATGTTTGCCTAAGTTGCTAAGGTCTTTCTCACGTATAGCACTACAGCCGACCCATGTTTGCCTTTGCTAAGGTCTTTCTCACGTATAGCACTACAGCCGACCCATGTTTGCCTTTGCTAAGGTCTTTCTCACGTATAGCACTACAGCCGACCCATGTTTGCCTTTGCTAAGGTCTTTCTCACGTATAGCACTACAGCCGACCCATGTTTGCCTTTGCTAAGGTCTTTCTCACGTATAGCACTACAGCCGACCCATGTTTGCCTTTGCTAAGGTCTTTCTCACGTATAGCACTACAGCCGACCCATGTTTGCCTAAGTTGCTGAGGTCTTTCTCACGTATAGCACTACAGCCGACCCATGTTTGCCTTTGCTAAGGTCTTTCTCACGTATAGCACTACAGCCGACCCATGTTTGCCTTTGCTAAGGTCTTTCTCACGTATAGCACTACAGCCGACCCATGTTTGCCGTTGCTAAGGTCTTTCTCACGTATAGCACTACAGCCGACCCATGTTTGCCTTTGCTAAGGTCTTTCTCACGTATAGCACTACAGCCGACCCATGTTTGCCTAAGTTGCTAAGGTCTTTCTCACGTATAGCACTACAGCCGACCCATGTTTGCCTTTGCTAAGGTCTTTCTCACGTATAGCACTACAGCCGACCCATGTTTGCCTTTGCTAAGGTCTTTCTCACGTATAGCACTACAGCCGACCCATGTTTGCCTTTGCTAAGGTCTTTCTCACGTATAGCACTACAGCCGACCCATGTTTGCCTTTGCTAAGGTCTTTCTCACGTATAGCACTACAGCCGACCCATGTTTGCCTAAGTTGCTAAGGTCTTTCTCACGTATAGCACTACAGCCGACCCATGTTTGCCTTTGCTAAGGTCTTTCTCACGTATAGCACTACAGCCGACCCATGTTTGCCTTTGCTAAGGTCTTTCTCACGTATAGCACTACAGCCGACCCATGTTTGCCTAAGTTGCTAAGGAAGCTCCAGGTTGTTGTGTCTTATCTCTACGTGTTCCTCCTTTGATGCGTGTGCTCACAAAAGTGGTCCAAACAAAGGCTTGGTCCAGGTGCGGTACCACCATCCAACCCAGACTCCAATGGACACAAACATCTACTGCAGTGTTGCTCTTCTCCTTTCACCCTCTTGTCTTTCTCCTTTCACCCTTTTGTCTTTCACCTTTCACCCTCTTGTCTTTCACCTTTCACCTTTCACCCTCTTGTCTTTCTCCTTTCACCCTCTTGTCTTTCTCCTTTCACCCTATTGTCTTTCTCCTTTCACCCTCTTGTCTTTCTCCTTTCACCCTCTTGTCTTTCTCCTTTCACCCTCTTGTCTTTCACCTTTCTCCTTTCACCCTCTTGTCTTTCACCTTTCACCCTCTTGTCTTTCTCCTTTCACCCTCTTGTCTTTCTCCTTTCACCCTCTTGTCTTTCACCTTTCACCCTCTTGTCTTTCTCCTTTCACCCTCTTGTCTTTCACCTTTCACCCTCTTGTCTTTCTCCTTTCATTCTCTTGTCTTTCTCCTTTCACCCTCTTGTCTTTCTCCTTTCACCCTCTTGTCTTTCTCCTTTCACCCTCTTGTCTTTCTCCTTTCACCCTCTTGTCTTTCTCCTTTCACCCTCTTGTCTTTCTCCTTTCACCCTCTTGTCTTTCTCCTTTCACCCTCTTGTCTTTCACCTTTCACCTTTCACCCTCTTGTCTTTCTCCTTTCACCCTCTTGTCTTTCTCCTTTCACCCTATTGTCTTTCTCCTTTTTATACCTTGCTTTTTCAGATTTTCTGTTCACAACCTCTGTAAAACTGTTTTTCGCACCAAGACACAGCCCCGTAAAGCACCCCTCCTCCCCCCCCCCCCCCCTCCCCACCCAACCCTCCTTCCAAGCCAAAAGTTCGTTGACTTTCAGCTCAGAGAAATCCTTTCAGTTTCACCCTGCGTGTTGGTCAGCGCTCCTGTTTTACACGCATCAGGCTCAGGGTTTGAACCCTTGTGGCGACCGCGATGATACCAAGTGACAAAACCACTGAGCCCTGCGCACACACTCGACACTCTTGTTGGCCGCTGTTTTTCAGCGGTTTACCCAGCTGTTGGCTGCAAGTTGGCGTGCAACCACGAAGATGTAAGGTGGCAGCCTGAGTGGACGAGAGAGGGGTGTGGGGGATTTTGGGCTGTGCTTTCTCGAGTTTTAAAAGTTAGAAGGCAGTAGTCTGTCTTGCTCAGCTGGATACGTAAGACAGTTACGAACATAAATTGTTTGCAGACAGTGTTATACGGGGAACGAGAAAGGCATGCCATTGTGGTCCCTGAGGATACAGACTTCAACTTTCATACGTTTATTCATTTATTTTAATGAGAGGGTGAGAGTGTGTGTGTGAGAGAGAGAGAGAGAGAGATGTGATGACATTCGCAAAGCCAAAGAGCAGTTTCCTAACCCGAGTCATCCCAGGGAGTTAAAATGGAGCCGAAGGACAGGTGTAACAGACATTCAACTAAAATTAATCCCAGCGTTCACTGCCAAGCCACGCTGAAAGGACGTTGTGGTGGATTGAAAACGGCCAATGACACGGGTGACAGATGGGGCGAGGTGTTGTGTTGCACCAGATCCGTCAGCGCTCCTGTAAAGCTCAGCAGGCGTTCGTTTAGCTGGGGAATGACATTGTATAGGGAGGTTTAAGATATTTATGCAAAATTCAGCTTTGTTGGATTACAGTTTGTGGTTTGGTTTGTGACCTACTACGCAAAAACTGCACGACAAGTTCATTCTAGATCTGCAGCACAGTGAAGCTGCTGTTTCGTCAGTACTTCGTTTCAAATGCTTTACAACTACCCATCGTTCATTTTGCAGTTACCGGTGGTGTACTTAAACATTACTAATCACTGTTGCGTTTGAATGAGTCCGGGCACTGACTCAGTGTTGTCCTTTTATGTCCAAATAAAGAGTGGAATATTGTGTGGTTATTCGTTCAACAATAGGTGGGAAAATGGGGAAGAGTGCATATATGTGCTAAAAGCCTCATGACCAAATAGAGTGTTGTACAGATGAACTGCCCTGCGAAGAGAACTGCCCAATTTTAGCGGGAAATCTCACACACACACAAGTTTACGAATAGAGTATGCCCATCACAGAGGCTTTGTCTTTCTGATGTCAAAGGGTGACGTGTCGTTGGCTGTTCGTACTCTTTGGTGTATCGTTAACATTATTGTTTGTTGAATATAATTTGCAGATGTGAATAATGTTTTATTATATAGTTCATTAACATTTATTATATATATGTTACTACATTGGCGAAAACACTGAGGCGCGTTGAATAGTCCTTTAAGTGCAAAAGTGCGTGTGCTGGCAATAATTGATTTTGTATTCTGATGCGTAGAAATAGCTTGTAATGCTGTGTCGTACATAGACCGAATCTAATGTAATGTAACATTTATTGTATGTATGTGTTGTGTTGTGTATGCATCATGTGTGTGTGAGTGTATCGTGTGAACATGTGTTTGTTAATGTTCCCATCTGACATATGGTCACTGATCCCTCCATGCTGGTGAATCATTATTTCAAAGTGTAAATGTAATCACATTACTCTTTGAACCAGAACTAAATAGTCAGCACCCCCTCCCCCCTTATTCCCTCCCCTTCTACCATCATGGTTACATTGCCCAACAACCCTTTCCTTGCAAGCCCCTTGTAAAAGGATCTCATTATCCATTAAAATGCGATTTTTTGGGGGGTTGATTTTTTTTCTTTTGAAGTGTATTATCAGAGCATGTCCCTAATTGGCCACAAGTGCCATTTCAGTTTCATTATATTACCACGCGAATGCACACACTCTCTTCCCGATTGCTACAGGCTGACATACTCGGAAGGACGTCAAAACTCATTCTTTTCTTCAGCAAGAAAAAGTGTTTATTACTTAGTTGAGGACATCCTCGAGTCACAAGACGACACGATGGTTGAAAGTGTACGGATGACACTGATCCTATGTAATTCGGGAAGAAGGAATACCAAAACAAGTGTTGTGCGTAAACAGTATCAGTCACATCATCTAACTTTGCTTGAAGTATGAGAGGCGTTAAAACGGTTGTTCAAGTACGCTCTGAGGAATGGCGCTCTGACGTAATGGATGATGTTTCTAGCGTGTCACATTCGTAAAATATGCGGGGATTAGATGTTTTGGTGCAACTGCGGGTCAAGAATTGCAGTGTTAGCTTTTGTTATTTGACGGGCATGTGTGGGTGTGAACACTGTTTGTGCGACACCGGATCCCTATATTTGCTTGGATGTTTACATTCAAGCAGACCGTGAAATTATGTTACCCATTATGGTAAAGTGTAGGCTCGATCGACGCGTCATTATGCTTCTATGAATAAACTTCTTTAGCTACCTCTCCCCCTCCCCCCTTTCTTTGTCTTACACACACACACGCACGCACGCACACACACACGCACACACACACATACACGCACGCCCTGTATTCCCCACGTTCATATTTCACTTTCTTACACAAAAAAATGCAGACGTTAATGTGAATGCGTCAGACAAATTGCAAAGAGAGCTAAACATATCCCCTTCACCTCCGGGCCATATAGAATCGACCCAGAATTAAACTAGGGCGTAATTTATGGGCGTTCCTTTACTCTTCCTAAACGCGTAATGTGTGAACCGTGTCCCACTCCACAAAAAGCAACGGCGTAAAAAAATCCCTCGCTTGCTCCAGGAAATACGGCAGTGTGCGAGAAATCTCACTTCTGACAGAAGCAAAGAACACTGTATCGTATTTGTTGTGCCCTCTTGCTCATAATGTAGTGAAAAGAAACCCAAACAGACGCCTCAGTTTAGTTCGTGTTACTAAAGTGGGTCATGTGATTGAAAGAGAAAATGGACTAGTTTGAGAATGTTTAAGTTGTTCATTGTGTTGCCTATTGCCAGCAACTGAATACGTGCCCGTACCATTTGTAGCAGTACGCACATACGCACTGTAAGCACAGAGTGAAAAGAGAGAGAGAGAGAGCGCGAGAGAGAGAGAGAGAGAGCGCGCGAGAGAGAGCGAGAGAGAGAGAGCGCGAGAGAGAGGGGTTGGGGGCAGATAGAGTGTCTGACAATAAATGGAAAGCAAACACGCAAAGCTTGTAAACCACCAGCTTACTTGTTCTTCTTGACATCAGAACAACAGTGTTGCGAACAAATTGTTCTTTCCGTCCTCACAGGCTACAAAACCTAGAAGGGAAACTAGCTGGTTTATACGCTAAATAGCAGTGTTGCTAACCATCCACTCTGCTACAGTCTCCCTGTCTACGATGCGATGAGACATAATTCACAACATGAACTCTAAGCCATCAGACAAGTTTAAATAGGCAATGAAACACTAGAAAACCAGACCGGCACGGTTGGCCTAGTGGTAAGGCGTCCGCCCCGTGATCGGGAGGTCGTGGGTTCGAACCCCGGCCGGGTCATATCTGAGACTTTAAAATTGGCAATCTAGTGGCTGCTCCGCCTGGCGTCTGGCATTATGGGGTTAGTGCTAGGACTGGTTGGTCCGGTGTCAGAATAATGTGACTGGGTGAGACATGAAGCCTGTGCTGCGACTTCTGTCTTGTGTGTGGCGCACGTTATATGTCAAAGCAGCACCGCCCTGATATGGCCCTTCGTGGTCGGCTGGGCGACAAACAAACAAACAAACTAGAAAACCAGAACTATTTCAGATCATTTGTCCAACCTACGCTGTTGCTTGATTTGAAGTAAGGCAAAGAGGATCAATCAAATCAGCGGCGTGCTTTGTCGTGTGAGCTCTGAAGCTTGCAAGACCCGACCATTCACACAGGCAGTTGATGACCATACCAGTGATGGAACGAACGGGAGATATTGGAGATATTGGACTGCTTTGTGACAATGTTAACCTGCCTATGACAAATCATTCAGCTAGCTAGTGACCAGGGCAGTTGATCATCTGACCGCCCACCAGCAGTGTAGCTATCTAACGGGAGATGCAAAGTGCCCGCTTTAAAGCCATATGAATGCAGAAGCAAGCTGGTACCGGGTAGTTTTCGATGACCCCAACCAGCAGTGTGACAAACAGAAGAGAATATGTTGCTGTGTGACAAACAGAAGAGAATATGTTGCAGTGTGACAAACAGAAGAGAATATGTTGCAGTGTGACAAACAGAAGAGAATATGTTGCTGTGTGACAAATTTAACCTGCCTGTCGACCCCTATGAATTCCAACTCCGACCGTTGACCCCAACAGTTGATGTTGGCCAAATAGCGGCGCGTAACGGGGGTCACTGACCTGTGAAGGTTATCGTCACCGTAATGGGACAGGAAGGAAGACCATCGGTCACTCTCGCATCCGCAATTTCAGATGGGACGATAGGAATAGACTGATGTTTAAATATGGCTTTCAGTACAGGGCGAGACTGGTGTGATAAGAGTTATATTTAATATGGCTTGTAGGTCTAGGTGGGCTAAGGAGAGAAATATGTTAACGGGTTTTAGTACTGGTCGTGTTACCCTTGGAGTGGGAGTGCCCTGGGGTACTTCCACGTCTATTGTTTTGTAGACGTGCGCCGGGACGACAATGTAAAACTGTCTTCCAACTGGGAGAGGGGGGAGAGGTCGTTTACCCCATCAGTTATCTTTCACATCTACAGTGGAACCTGCCCTGACGACCACCTCTTGGTAACGACCACCTGTTCTTTACGACCACCTCTTGGTAACGACCACCTGTTCTTTACGACCACCCCAAAGAAACCTCGACGAGGTTCTGTCCTATACAATTCACCATGACATAACAACCACTTGTCTGTAACGACCACTTTTAGTTGGTCCCTTGGATGGGCGTAATAGACAGTTTTGACTGTAGCGTGGGGTTCCAACAATGTGAAACTGTATTTTCACCGCAGGAGGTTGAGATCGTTATCCAGGCTAGCCGGGTATAATTATACGGACTATTAGAGACGAAAAGAGATTACATCTTTATTTCTGCATGCGAAGGATATGTGAAGTAATATCCAGAGATAGGCAATGGCATGAGAGTATACAGTGTGTGCTGAAGCCAAGAGTGGGTTAGACTCTTTATTATCCTGACAAGCTGGTGATTCCATTTGGTTAAAGGAGTAAGTGTTGGGTGTAAGACATTCAGGTTCCCTTGGTAAACATAAACATGAAAAGTGAGTGTTTAGTAGTGTGAGGAGACGACGAGAATGTAGCCAAGAGGTTGCTTAGGCCTAAAAAAAAAATAGGTGTGGTTACGGTAACCCGACCTACCCTATTTTTAGGGGCCGACCCTATAACTTTTTATTACATTTGTCAAAAAACAACACAAAAAAACAAGAAAACGAGCGCAGAAAACGCAATGAAAGCGAAAGCGCCCGAGTCGCACACTTATTTCCCTGTCAAGTAGGTTTAATTTGTACACATTAGAAAAAAAAAATTTTTTTAAAAAAGTGATTGCCTACCTTCCTACCCTATTTTTTTTGGCTATGTTACCGTAACCACACCTAATTTTTTTTTCGCCTTAGAAAACCTGCCACCGCATGCGTGTGTATTTTTCAGTAATGACATCATCTGTTTCTACTTGTGACGAACTGCACGGGGGGGGGGGGGGAAGAGGGGGGGAGTGGATGAATATGTGTGCTTCTTTCAATCGTAGAAAACATGTGCAGCATCAGGTTTTTCAGTAAGAATCTGTCGATTGTATATGTGTGGACAGTGTGGAGAAACGCCTCTTGACACCTTAACCAGCGTAGAGAAACGCCTCTTGACACCTGAACCTGATATGTATGTGTGGGAGGAGGGGGGGGCGGGAGATGGAAACTTGCTGTATGTTATGTAATGTATATATTGTGTGATACGTGGAAAATGTGATACTATTTATTTGCATGTGTGATACAGAGACAAAGTGATATCTGTAGGCCTAGGCCTATACTAGTGATTACTGTGGGTGATACATGAAATGTGATATGAATGCTGTTTTTATATGTTATACTCTTACTTTCTGCCTATGTCTTAATCCCAAGCGCAAGACAAATTCTTCTATGTGAAAATTGAAGCCAATAAAATTTGAGTTGAGTTGAGTTGAGTTGAGTTGAACCAGCGTAGAGAAACGCCTCTTGACAACTGAACCAGCGTAGAGAAACGCATTTGGGAGGTCCTGACAAAGTGTGTTATCTTGACAAGCAAATCACGGTACATTTCATTAGTGAGTGTCAACATATGTCACCTGTACATTTGCCTCGCGTCAAGTCATCAATAACAGTCAATGCAGATGCAGAAAAAGTTATGCCCTGCGGTATTCACTTCTGTTTCAAACTGAGAAAAAAATAAAATCCTTTTTGCAACGACTCGATGACGTCTCCAGAAAGGAAAATCAAATCAAGTAAATATAAAGAAGAAATCTTCGGGCAGACATGGGAAGAATTTTGGAAGATAATAATAATAATAACGGGCATTTATAAAGCGCCTTATCAGAAGTTCAAAGCGCGTGACAACAATACATGTATACAAAAATCATACAATCACTGTCAGATTCAAACAACACATCATGCACATCTCACATCCCCAGACTCTATACTAAGGAACTATCCGTAATGTTGTTGGAACAAGTGAGTTTTCAAATTGGACTTAAAAGATGAAATGGATGGAGAGTGACGTAATTGAAAGGGGAGTGAATTCCATAACTGAGGTCCATAATACGAAAACGTGCGGAAGCCATGAGCCTTGCGTTTAAAGCGACCTTGACGGAGAAGTCGAGCATCATCAGAAGAACGAAGGGTGCGAGAGGGAGTGTAGAGGGAGACCAGTTCAGAAAGATAGGCAGATGCCGATTCAGAGATGATATTGTAGCAGAAGCAGGCAGCTTTATACCTAATACGTTCAGATACAGGAAGCCAGTGAAGTTCTTTCATGAGAGGAGTGCAGGGTTGTCGATGCTGTGCTCTGAAAATGAGACGTGCAGCAGAGTGTTGTACTTTTTGCAAGGGTTGGAGAGTGGAGTCAGGGCAGCCTATGAGAAGGGAGTTGCAGTAATCTAATCTGGACAGAATGCAGGATGTAATGAGAGTTTTAGTGGCATCAACCGTGAGAAATTTTCTTATGGAACCTATTCTTCTGATCTCAAAGTAACATGTCTGACAGACTTTTTTGATGTGTTGTTTCATTGAGAGGTGGGAGTCCATGATGAACCCAAGATTCCTAGCACTATCAGAGAGAGAAATGTCACTAGAACCTACTGTGATGGAGGCTGGAAGGGAAGTGGTCGAAGAGGAAGCTCCAGAGAAAAGAAGAAATTCAGTCTTGTCATCATTTAACTTGAGCATATTGTTTGTCATCCATGATTTAATATCTGAAGTGCAGTTTTGGAGAGTGTGCGTCACCGCTTGGATTTCTGTAGGCTTGCATGCTTGTTGGAGTTGTGTGTCGTCTGCAAAGAGGTAGTGATTGACTGCGTGTTGCTTGATGACGGCAGAGAGAGGAGTGGTGTATAGTACAAATAAAACTGGGCCTAGAACTGATCCCTGGGGAACGCCGAAACAGAGAGGAGATGGAGGAGATGAGAGATTATTGACAGACACATACTGACTACGGCCCTGTAGATATGAACTAAACCAGTGAAGAGCGGTAGAGTGAACGCCAAAAACAGATTCGAGACGAGAGAGCAGAACAGAGTGATCGATCGTATCGAACGCAGCTGAGTTATCCAAGAGAAGCAGAACTGATAGGTCATCATTATCCAGAGCAGAAAGAATGTCATTCACAACACGAAGCAAAACAGTCTCGGTGCTGTGGCCAGCCCTATACGCTGACTGAAGAGGGTTGCAGAGGTTGTTGGTTTCAAGGTGGGAGAGAAGCTGACTAAGCACTACTTTTTCCAGAATTTTAGAAATGAAAGGCAAGTTGGAAACAGGCCTATAGTTTTTCAACTGATTTTTATCCAGAGATGGTTTCTTGATCAAAGGTTTAACTACTGCAGTTTTCAAGTCCATTGGCACAGTGCCAGAAGTGAGAGAAGAGTTGATTATGTTGGTTATGATGGATAACAAAGTGTTGTCCTAAATAGTTAGCAGCGAAATGGCTGTGTTTGTGAAGTGGATATATATACAGAAAACAAATCTTGGGGTAGACTTTGGAAGACTTGGAAAATTACAAAAGCAGTGTTGTCCTGATCAGTCAGCAGCGAAACGGCTGAGTTTATGTGTTCAGAAGTGGGACCGCGTTATTGGGAAGGGAAACACTAAAAGTCAGCCGCTTTTTTATGTGTGTAACCGTGTCGATACTAAACCGATCAGGCGACGGTGTAGGTCAGACCATCGCATCGATTGGAGAGTCCTCTTGTCATTCATCTTGCATTGCGGTTTGCGAGCCAGAGATTCTTTTGTAAGATCAGAGAATGGTCTTCTTATAATATGTGCATCGTTTGTATCACTGTGGTTAGCGTACATCATTAAATATTCTAAACTTCTATGACAAGTAAACGTTGCTGAGCTAGCTTGGTTGTTGTCGTGTAGATTTTGCCCTTGTCTCAATTGTTTGGTGCCCTTGTGGCACGTCATTACGATGGAGGAATTAATTGTGTTTATGTGTGTATATGTGTGTGTTTCACTCTATGTGTGTGTGTGTGTGTGTGTGTGTGTGTGTGTGTGTGTGTGTGTGTGTGTGTGTGTGTGTGTGTGTGTGTGTGTGTGTGTGTGTGTGTGTGTGTGTGTGTATACGCTTTGTATGCTATTTGTCTGAGTGTGTAAAGATTTCTCCGACAAGTGGCATAAGAGCTTTCACTTTACAATAATTAGGTTCATAGGTTAGGGTTGGGTGTTTTGTGATATATACCAGGTGCTCTTTGGTTTGACATTTACCGTCTTAACCGGGGACTTTTGGAATTTTAAGGGGTGTTAATGCCAACCTGATTGTCAAGTGTTTGTCTCTCCCACTCACTATACATATATTTCATTCCATTGTCTGCTTTCTGTGCATTTTTATGAAACAATTCTCTATGATTTGTCAGTACTTCTTTTGGTGTTCTCTCTCTCTCTCTCTCTCTCTCTCTCTCTCTCTCTCTCTCTCTCTCTCTCTCTCTCTCTCTCTCTCTCTCTCTCTCTCATATATTATGTAGTCTCTTATGTTAAAAACTGAACCAACACCGAACAAAAAGATCGTTAAAAGCCGATTTTATCAGAAAATGTGACTGTTTCAAAGCAGAAAACAAAGTTACTGTGACACAGCTGAAAATCAGTGCAATGCGGTTGCGCAGTTAGGTGACATTATGTATGGGTGGCGGTGCGACGGGTTCCCATTATAGCATTCAGACACTCCGCCCCTTGTGCAAACACTTGCCGTTTGTTGCACATGCACCAGTGAAACGGGTAGAGGACCCTCCGAAAGGGGGTACAGGTGGAAAATGGGGAAAAGTGGCGGGTAAAATGTGAATGGTACAGAGAAATACCGCCGCCGAGATCGAGAATTACACGTACTTGAAAACGTTGGTACTGCACTGCAGTAGTTATTGGAGCAGTGCAGTGTTCAGTGGTTATTAGTCGTAAGTGGCAGCTTTCAGGTTTAAGAGCTATAAATGAAGAGTTATTCGCCGTTCTTTTTTCTTTCTTTTTCTTTTTGTTCAAGTGGACATAGGTGGGAAAATATCGGTCGAAAAAGACTCCTTAAACGCCAAAAGATTTGGGGAATGATCTTTGGTTAATGGCTGAGAGAAAGAGAGCGGAGGGGGGAGGGGGGTGTAACTAGCGGTAAAAAGAGGATGAATTGGTAACGTTAATGAGAGAGGGTGAGGTGGGGTGGAAGGTTACTGGCGCGAAAGATTGTCAACAGAACTTTCGGCTGAACCGAGAAGTAAAATCCGAAGGAAAATGGAGACAAGGAAGGACCCCCTGCTGGTTACTGGTGCAGATTTGAGTTGGCTAGATATTCCTGTGAACTAAAACGTTGAAAGAAATTTTAATTTTTTTTTTTTTTATCTGTGTTGTGGTTAGTAAGACTGAGAGATTGAAAAGGAAACATTTGTATAGCTGCCTCCAGCAACTTCGTGGCGAATAGGAAGCAGCTGTAATTTGTATGACATGCTGGCCGTGTAATATGGAGATTGTGTGTCTGCATGAACAATGCGCATATTCCACGCTTTGTATTGCGTAATTATAAGAGGCGTCCTTGCCTCTGGCCTTGAATGGAAAATATTGGACTAAGATGAGATAAATAATTGAGTCCCCTGATCCCTCTTTCTTGCTTTATATTTCGAATCTGCTGTGCACAATTTTGCAAGTCCAGAGTGTTTTCATACAATAATTCGAGTCTTCTGGACGCCTTTCAATCAAAGTGATGAAAGTTTGTGGGCTAACTAAACATCCTTTGTATATATGTTTTGAAACTAATCTCAGTCTCTGCAGTGGGTATTTCAAAACTGTGCATAAATGCGTATACTTGTGCTGTTCGTGTTGGAGTTTTTGTTGTGTTTTCCGTACTTGCGGAGGAGATCCTTTCTTCCCTGCATAGCTTCAACTTGTTGTAAGACCTCCCTTAGCTACCATGATATTAAAACAAGAGGCGAAGCCTTCAAGGCTCACGTAAGAAATCGACAAACAGTAACACAAACTCAATCACTCCGTCACACACACACACACACACACACACACACACACACACACAGTAAGCATAGGTGACACTGTGCAAGAAAGCGAGACACTAGATCTAGATCTGTCTGTCTGCATGTGTAGCCTACTTACAGGGACACGACTGCCAACTAGTCTCGGCCCGCTCAAAATAACAATGACCGAGACTTTCAGTAATTCCTTCGCGTGACGTCTAACCCTCTTACGCCATAATGTGACGTCTTCAAATGTTAAAGTTTCTATCACACACACACACGCACAGACAGACAGAGTTTACCATCGCATAGGCTACACTTACGTGAGCCAACTACGTTCATTCTCTGTAGTCGTTGGAAGAAGGGAGGAACATTGAAAAGGGGAAACGAAACGTGTACGGTCTGAAGAATACAAAGAAGTTGAATACAAAGGCTTCCCTTTGCGATTGGGAGGAAAAGTGTGACAGTGCACTCAAACGTTGGCCTTAACTTCCTTTGATTCATTTGCGAGAAGCTATTGAATCCTAGGCTCACATTGTAATCTCGGCAACGTGCCTGCATTCAAGATCATTTTCATTGTTCGGGCGATTTCATTGATTTTTCTATCTGGCAAAACCTTTAACTGCAAAGGCTGTTTTTGACTAGATTTTTGGACGTTGCAGCGTTTCATTGTTTATTTGTTGTCACTTCAACGTTTTTCAATTTCTAAAAATCAAAAAAAAAATCAGACTTTAATGCTTGTTTGCCTGCGTGCTCACTTTTCAAGTCAAACATCTCGGTAGCGAGATTTGACTTTTAAGTTTGTGTCTGAAGCAACGCGGCGGCCATTTTGGCTTCACATGCTGTAGCAAGGTGAATTTTAGCAACTGTCCCCGAGTCGTTCATTGTTTTGTGTGTGTGTTTTCGTCTTCTCTTACTCACGAGAAAGCGAGGTTTTAAGCATGTCCCAGGGCATGTCGTGCATCTTTACATGTCATCACACCTCGAGTTCAACTCATTTGAAATTCATTTGCATTTCAAATTGCCAGTTGACACATAGCAGGCCCTTCACTTGCTCTGCTTTGACTTGTCTCTCCACTCTCAATTTTATGCATGCGTTTTAATTGGATGATGTGGCAGATTGACAACTCTTGAAAAGGGTAATTGCCTTAGTGAATGCAATACTGTAAAGCGATTACCTGGTTTGGGAAAAGCAAGGACGCTAAAGGAAAGCAGCACTTGCTTTGAACGTTGCCACATCTGCTTTTGCGAAATGGCTCTCGACAGCGTTAATGTCGTGTTAAGTTTAGACCCTTAAAGTGCCTTCAATGTAGCTTCTGCAGTCATCGTAGTCATTTGTTCTTTGACTGTGAATCATTACAACTCCTTAGCTTTGATCCTGGTGTATGGGTTTCACTCTGTTTGTCTGTCTGTCTGTCTGTCTGTCTGTCTGTCTGTCTGCCACACTTAGATTAGATACCTGGTACTTACGGTTCGATTGAGCTGAATTTTGTTGTGTACGTAGCTTGGAATTGGGGTACACGCGGTTCTTTTTACATTTGAGTTCGGTGCTCTAGTGGACATAGCTAATCTGAACGTATCGATCAACACTGAATCAGCCCTGAAAGTCCAACAAATGGTGTACTCGCCTTTGGCTAGTGATTCTGAAAATGTACTAGCCAGAGACCAACGTTTACTAGCCAAACCAAAAATTTATTTCAGCAACTTTAATCGCATTTGGCGAGAAGATGAACATTTCTACTCGCCAGTTACATGTTTCTACTCGCCATGGCGAGTAAAATACTCGCCACTTTCAGGCCTGTAACAGCTGTAATACACATCGTCTAAAGGGCCGTCAATTAGCCATGCATACCATAATATAATACATAATAATTAATCACTAATCTCTTTCGTGTCAACCTCGTCCGGCTAACATTTATATACAAAGCAGTTCTTCTCAACGGAACTAGTTGACAGTTATTGCAAAGCTTCAAATTTGTAGCTGTCAGATTTGAACCGCTGACAAAGAATCTCATTAGTATTATCCTCAGACCGTGTTGTCAGACGTGTAAATCGGTGTCGAGGTTCCTTGTCGGGGGCGAACCAGCGACACAATATTCAATCCATTATTGTCGTAGCTACTGACACACACTGGTGCAATTCAGGGTGTCAGTGGGGGTGCTTTGTTGCTGGGGATCCTATTCCTCGGCATGTAATAATCAACACACCTTTCCACTGTACTGCTATTTTTATAAACAGTGAATAGAACTCTTATCTGGTATCCTTACCTCACGACATTTGCGGGATTTTTCTTCTGCGTTCACCGACTGCGACTCCCACGTACACTCGTAGACACGAGTTGGCTTTTACATGGTCGTTTTTCCCCTCTATTTAGGCAATCATACTCCGATTTCGGGGAGTTGTGGGGGCTCAAAATGCCCAGGAATATTGTAAGATGAGCTGCAATCTGGTGGGGAATAATGGGGAAGGGGGGGGGGGGTAGGTCCATCTAACATTATTTTATGCATCGTCTTGAATCAGCTACATGTATGTCAACGGTGTGGTTGTGGTTGCTGCGTGTCAGTAACGAATGACAAACAAGTGTTTGCCAGCGCTCGAGACATTTCTAACAACCAGCATGAGCACATAGCAATGAGCGTTTGGATGGTGAAACATTGGACTGCGTCTCCTTCCCGCCTCCTTGCGTGCTCAGGCTACAGCTCTAACGTACCCTCCAATTTCTTAAATGTGGACTTGTCCATGAATGGTCGTTTTCTTCTCCGCCAATATACAGCCATAATCTGTTTTTCTGGGTTGAGTTCGAAACTTGTCAACGTGGAGTTTGTAGCTAATTGTCAAAACGGGACACGCCCCTTCTGAAACCGGGAGGGATCTGAGCTGGCTGGCAACTGCTGACAGTTTGTGCAGAGATGTTGGAGTGTTTTAACAAGGGTTTCACAAAGCCGCGCATGTGTTTGAAGGCTCGGTCGCTTCTCACTTTCCCGGTGTGACTTTTTTTTTGGGGGGGGGCTCGAGGTCGTATCATTTCTTCTTCTTCTTGTACTACTTCTTCTTTTCCTTTTCTTCCTTTCTTCTTCTTTCTCTTTCATCAATTCTGCTGAGAGAGAGAGAGAGAGAGAGAGAGAGAGAGAGAGAGAGAGAGAGAGAGAGAGAGAGAGAGAGAGAGAGAGAGAGAAAGAGAGAGAGAGATTTATGCGCAATAACACGCTATAGCTATTCTTCTTTTGCTTGCGGAAGGTACGCAGACGAAATCAATCAAACTGCGGTTAGGCCGTATAATGCACCTGTCCATAATTCAATCAGAGAAGGTTTTGAATTGCTGCGGGCCTCCCCAGACACGGATCAATGACTTGCTTTTAGGGTTCGATACAGAACTTGCATCACGATTGCATATATAACACTCTTGAAGAGGTTTAAAGGAAGACCTTAGATTGACCCTTGTCGTATAGTGTCGGCGATTGGCGTAGGGCTTCCAGTTCACTCATCAGTAACGCTTACCTGGCACATTTGGCGTACACAGAATTCAAGGTTCAGTGAACTGTCTCTCTTTGAAAGACTCGAATGTCATGCGATGGTGGTGAATAATTGATCAATTAGGTGAATATTTATTCAGCGCATCTGATCGATTTGGGCGTATCAGTGTTTGCAGAGCATCTTGTTCAACTTAAGAAATCTATTACGATGCGTTTACATGGTTACGCGAAAAACATTTCGTGTTGGAAGCGGATCATTTCGGGAATTTCAGATTGGCTATAGCTTTGGTTCGGCAAACTTGACCTTGGTTTAAGCTGCCACTGATCATATGATTCTGGGGAGAGTGGTTCCTCCAATGTTCACGGTATTTTTTGAGAAACTAGTCCATTGAATTGATCCGTTTCTCCACTAGGTGTGATCCCTTTTCAGGGAAGGATCCTCCCTTTTCATCCTCATCGTCTTTCTGTCATACTCCACAACTTCTCCCATTATTTGTGTGTCATTCTTGTAGCAAATAACAGGGGGGAACGGGGATTTGTCGAATGTTCCTCGTCTAGTATAGGACCTTATTCGGTGGAATTACTCCATTTCATCCCCCTACGTTTGTGTTATTCTTGCCGCAAGTAAGAGTCACACGCGACCCAAATTCCGAACCGCGGAAAGGAGCTTTCTCGTATGTTCATCGTCTTCTCCAAGAAACTGTTCGGTTGATTAAGTCCCACCCCCACCTCCAACACGCACACCCACACCCACCGACCCCAAAGATGTCATTCCTTTGCCGACGAACACTGACGCGACTTGAACGCAATCCTGGGCAAGCGCATCGCGCCATTGAGGTCGCGGGTCGGTCATTTTCTCTGACTACTTCAAGTTGAACTTGTATGGTGGCCTTACGCTCGCGACGCAACCTCTGACTATTTGCACTGGAGGCCTGCCCTCGACCGTGCGTCTGTATGCTGGAAAAAAGCACGGCCGCTCTCTCTGTTGTCCTAGCACCAACGTGGTGTGAAAAAGTAAAACATGCAAATTGAAAGAGAAGACAGAGAAAGCGGGGAGGTGGGGGCGGGAAAGGGGGAGGTGGGGGGAAGGGGTTGAGAAGTGCGTGGGGGCGGCAGGTGTGGGAACGATTGCGCATGTGTTTGCGTGTGTGTGTGTGTTCGTGCGTGCGTGTGTCTGTGTCTGTGTGTCTGTGTAAATGGCTGTTTCTGTGATCGACAAAGAGATACTACGGCATTGTAGACCCAATGCGTTTTGAGTTTTACGCGTGACAATGTGTTCGTCTGTCCGTCCATCCGTTCATCCAACCATCCGACGGTCTTTCTGTGTCTGTGTCTGTGTGAGGAATCCCCTTTCCTGTGCTTGACACACTTTCCAGTATTATAGTTCTGTCATATTCTTCATCATAATATCAGTTATTATTAACAATGTGTTTTCCTGTGTGTTACAGATCGCCGGTAAATATGACAAAGAGGTGGCGGCAAAAACCATGGTGTGGCTGGCCAGGGTGACAGAGGAGCCCCTCGACACGAGTGGCGACATGGACGCCGTATATGAGCAGCTCAAGGATGGCTATGTTCTCTGCAGGTATTTATTGTTACAACTTGTTTGTCTGTCTGCCTGTTTGGCTGTGTATGATAGCGAGAGAGATCCCCTGGACACCAGTGGAGAGATCGACACCGTATTTGCAAGGCTCAAGGATGGTTATGTTCTTTTCAAGTATGTACCGTTGCCAGTTGAGTTATCGTGTCAGTCGATATTCTCACTACCTGTATGTGACGATCATGAATGCATGGCAACAGGCCATCCCAGATCAGCGGCTGGAGTATCTTGTAAGGCACAGAACTGTGTCAGAATACAGTACACCCGTTCCAAAAGGCCATCCCAGATCAGCGGCTGGAGTATCTTGTAAGGCACAGAACTGTGTCAGAATACAGTACACCCGTTCCAAAAGAAAAGAAGACAAAAACGTGCATTTAAACAGAGTATTTTGAACACGGGAACTATAGTATTGTCCATGACGGGCGCAGTGGCGTGGTGCTAAGACGTCGGCCTCCTTATCGGGAGGTCGTGAGTTCGAATCCCGGTCGCTTCCGCCTGGTGGGTTAAGAGTGGAGATTTTTCCGATCTCCCAGGTCAACTTATGTGCAGACCTGCTTGTGACTTAACCCCCTTCGTGTGTACACGCAAGCACAAGACCAAGTGCGCACGGAAAAGATCCTGTAATCCATGTCAGAGTTCGGTGGGTTATAGAAACACGAAAATACCCAGCATGCCTCCCCCGAAATCGGCGTATGCTGCCTGACGCGCACGGAAAAGATCCTGTAATCCATGTCAGAGTTCGGTGGGTTATAGAAACACGAAAATACCCAGCATGCCTCCCCCGAAATCGGCGTATGCTGCCCGAATGGCGGGGTAAAAACGGTCATACACGTAAAATTCCACTCGTGCTAAAAACATGAGTGAACGTGGGAGTCTAAGCCCATGGACGAAGAAGTATTGTCCATGAGATAAACACTTGTGAAAAAGGATTTAAAACCTTTATTAGCTGGATCACTGGTAGGAACACAAAACTGACAGACTAGAATCTTCGCTCTTCATTGATCAGTACCCAGCCCTTTTGTCTTGCACACTCTCTGTGCTATCACGCACTGATGTTGATCAAGCCAGACCAACGGCACAGAAAGTGAATTCATCCCAGAGAGTACCAGAAAAACAAATGCTGTATCAGCAAGTCTAGTCTGGCCTTTGCCCCGAAGTTAATGGACCCGACGGGTAGAGAGAGAGAGCAGCAGACCTAAACCTTGCCAGACCCCTGACCAATCGATCCCCGTGTACTGCTAGCTCCAAGTCCTGATAGGAGTAGAGACCAGAACAGATCAGATCCTAATATCGATGGAGACTAGGACTGCAAGCCTCAAATTCAGCAACGTGGCGAAAACAGCCCTTCCATAGAGTTGTATTGAATCAGATTATAGATCACTGCCATTGAAGAATTGAATGGGATGCTGTTAATGAGCTTTATAGGTTGGACATTACCTTGCATACCAAGTGAACGGCACATGATTATAGCCAAGGCTGTCTTCTGCGTACGATGCATTGTTAGAGCATCCGACGGAATCAGACGTGTCAAGGCATGTTAGCTCTAACCCCCCCCCACACACACACACACACACACACACACACACACACACACACACACACACACCCCCCCCCCCCCACATGTTTCAAACTCCTTGTTGTCTGTGACTGTATCTTTTACCCCTAACTTCGTTCTGTTTATTTAGAGGTGTTGAATTCTAGCTGTTTTGCAAAATTGTTCGCGTAGACAATACACGTATTTGTTTGCAAATATTGAGTCTGTTCTCACGTGTTTGCCCGGAAGCTGGCGGTATAAGATTGGCTCCACATTGGACAGTCGCTCTCATTCACTGTCAGTTGCTTCACTATCAGTTGCACAATTTGTAACCACATGTGCGATTACAGAGTGTGGTTTTGGAACCTCGCTTAAATTTACCGTCTATCTCTTGTTAGCGATCTTGTCAACTAGTGCACACTGAGATACGTCCAAGCTTTTCCATGTGGTGAACAGCGTGCGTCCACTAAGACACATACCATTGTTCAACGGCTAAGAAAAAATACTTTACTCGAGCTTTTAGGATGATCAGATATGGGTCGGGTAGCTCAATTGGTACACTGAACTTGTGATCCAAGTGTCACGGGTTAGAATCTGGGCCGAGAGGGACAAGGGTCAGCTTTATGTGAAGATTCAGAAACGGTATCCATGCCCCTACCCCGTGTCACCAAAGTGACACGTAAAAGACCTGAGTCATTCTGCCGTAAGTGCAGTTGGCTGATTGCACCTAAACACGCACACACTTACCTGGGTAGCGCCACTCATGTTGCTGCTAGCTTTCCACTGGGAGGAAGCGACTATGTTGCTGCTAGCTTTCCACTGGGAGGAAGCGACTCATGTTGCTGCTAGCTTTCCACTGGGAGGAAGCAACTCATGTTGCTGCTAGCTTTCCACTGGGAGGAAGCGACTCATGTTGCTGCTAGCTTTCCACTGGGAGGAAGCGACTCATGTTGCTGCTAGCTTTCCACTGGCAGGAAGCGACTCATGTTGCTGCTAGCTTTCTACTGGGAGGAAGCGACTCATGTTGCTGCTAGCTTTCCACTGGAAGGAAGCGACTCTTGTTGCTGTTAGCTTTCCACTGGAAGGAAGCGACTCTTGTTGCTGTTAGCTTTCCACTGGAAGGAAGCGACTCTTGTTGCTGTTAGCTTTCCACTGGAAGGAAGCGACTCCTGTTGCTGCTAGCTTTCCACTGGGAGGAAGCGACTCATGTTGCTGCTAGTGTCGCACTGGGAGGAAGCGACTCATGTTGCTGCTAGTGTCGCACTGGGAGGAAGCGACTCATGTTGCTGCTAGTGTCGCACTGGGAGGAAGCGACTCATGTTGCTGCTAGTGTCGCACTGGGAGGAAGCGACTCATGTTGCTGCTAGTGTCGCACTGGGAGGAAGCGACCCCAATTTCCCAGCAGTGGGATGATATAATAAAGTGAATGCAATTTAAATTGAAAAAAATAAGTTGAAGAAGAAAAGAAATCGGTACTGACCAACACAAGGACAGCAGACCAAGACGGTACTGACCAACACAAGGACAGCAGACCAAGACGAGGTACTGACCAACACAAGGACAGCAGACCAAGACAGTACTGACCAACACAAGGACAGCAGACCAAGACGGTACTGACCAACACAAGGACAGCAGACCAAGACGGTACTGACCAACACAAGGACAGCAGACCAAGACGGTACTGACCAACACAAGGACAGCAGACCAAGACGGTACTGACCAACACAAGGACAGCAGACCAAGACGAGGTACTGACCAACACAAGGACAGCAGACCAAGACGGTACTGACCAACACAAGGACAGCAGACCAAGACGAGGTACTGACCAACACAAGGACAGCAGACCAAGACGGTACTGACCAACACAAGGACAGCAGACCAAGACGAAGCCTCCATAGTCGAAAATGTGATTTTGAATTTGCTGTCCTTATGTTGGTGAGTACCGATTTCTTTTGTTTTTTCAACTTTGTTTATCTCACTCACAGTCATCTTGTTGTTAAGAAATTAAAGGGTTTTTTCGTCTTCTTGGCGTTTGCTGGCGCTACACGTTCAGTCCGGCTCGGGAGATGAAGGTTGTCTTCTCCAGCTCCAGTCGACTGCCACGGAGCTTGGTTTGCATTGAGGAGGGGGACGGCCACATTTAGAAAGAAATTAAAGTAAATGTAATTGTCTTTTAACTCGTTCCAGTCTTGCCAACAAGATCAAGCCAGGCTGCGTGCCGGCCAACAAGCTGAAGAAGCGCGCCACCATGGCCTTCCAGCAGATGGAGATGATCGAGCTGTTCAACACAAAGATCAAAGCAGCTCCCCTCAACATCCCCGAGCACTCCAGCTTCGCCACCGCCGACTTGTACGAGAAACAGAACATGGTGCAGGTCATCACCTGCTTAGAATCTGTCGCCAGAAAGGTGAGAGGGTTAAGTGTGGTGGTCTTTGTGTTTTCGGGGGGGTAGGGGACTTTAACGCCTCCTCGGCGTTATGTTTGTTGTCGGTGGTGGTGTGTGTGTTTGTGTGTATGTGTGTGTGTGTGTGTGTGTGTGTGTGTGTGTGTGTGTGTGTGTGTGTGTGTGTGTGTGTGTGTGTGTGTGTGTGTGTGAGAATCTGAAACAACATTGCTTCATGAGTTTTGAGTATCACATCGTCTCTCCAAGATCTGGTTTGTGACCTACGGCACTCTGTTGTTGTTGTTGTTGTTGTTGTTGTTGTTGTTGTTGTTGTTGTTGTTGTTGTTGTTGTTGTTGTTGTTGTTGTTGTTGTTGTTGTTGTTGTTGTTGTTGTTGTTGTTGTTTTTGCTCTCCTCTCCTCTCTTATTACTTCAGTCTTCTTTTCTTCTTGCTTTCTTTGATGGAGGTGAGCCTACACCGCCGTCGCGATATAACCTTGAACGGTTGAAAACGACGTTAAACACCAAATAAAGAAAGAAAGAAAGCCTGCACCGAAAGTAAACCAAGGGGCGATACTCAGCCTCTAATTTTAACAAAAAAAGGAGTTGTTCCCCCTCCATTGTGATTCCTTTCACCGGTAGTTGTCTTTTAGCCACGGCTTCGAAAGCAAATCTGCGCACTTGTTGATGGCCGCAGGAGCGGTCATCTATTGCAATGGGTTCGGAGATCTGACATGTCTCGTTTTGTTACCGTTCTCACGAGATCAGTTACAGTTTCTCTCTCTCTCTCTCTCTCTCTCTCTCTCTCTCTCTCTCTCCGGCTCTCTCTCTCTCTCTCTCTCTCTCTCTCTCTCTCTACAGGCTCTCTCTCTCTCTATCTCTATCTCTCTATCTCTCTCTCTCTCTCTCTCTCTCTCTCCCTCTCTCTCTGTATCAGTGTATGTATGTCTTTGTCTGTGTCTCCCTCTGAGTCTCTCCGCTTCTGTCTTTCTATGTCTGTCTCTGTTTATGTGTGTGTGTGTGTCTCTCTCTCTCTCTCTCTCTCTCTCTCTCTCTCTCTCTCTCTCTCTCTCTCTCTCTCTCTCTCTCTCTCTCTCTCTCTCTCCCATCCGACTCCTGGCACACAGGTCAAAGCAGAGGTTAACTTGAGTGCACGTGTATCCAGCAGGAGGGGTGTGATTCGGGTCAGAAGTGGGGTAAAGCACTCTGGTCTTCATTTTTGTGGGTTATAGCTTTCAGTGGAGAAGATGCCAACATGAAATTGCACTATGCTCTAATATTTATTGATGGCCGCCCTCTTTCTTCAATTAGCTGAGGGCGGTGAACATGTGTCGTTGTTTGCCGTTCTCATAAAACATAAGTAATCAATTTATCCACTTGTTTATATTCACAACAGGGACCTATCACTCTTCTTTGCATGTTTTTATGCCTACGGATTTTCAAATACTCTGCAACACATGTAACCCAAATTCAACATGTGCCCGTACAATACCGTGCCGCTTCTTTTATGAAAACATTGCTTCGGCCATGTTGATTTTAATCAACCAATTTTCTTGTTTTGACTCGGCTTGATTCCGAACTGATTCGGTCGTTCTTAGTTTTGATTCCCTCAAAATGCGTCATGAATGTGATGATAATGGACAATATCGTCACATAAATCAAACATTAACGGCTATTAGGCATCGAGCCGGTTCACTTATTTGTCAGAGTTTACCCGGTGTGAATAGACGGTTGTAGTCGGTTGAAACCGGAGTATGTAACAAAAATGTCAGGTTTTTTTAAGGCGCTGGATATTAACATCATCAAATACAATGAACATTAACGACTTAAATACAGAACCGGTTGACCTACGAAGACTAGAGTTGACACAGTGTAAACTGACGGTGTAGCAAGTTATATAGCATGTTCAAACCGGATTGTCAATGTATGGCAGGCTGTTTGTGTAACCCTGACGTGCACATCCTGCCTTCATAGTCAGGTCGTCATTTCCCGATTTTGACCTTAACCCCTCAAAAAATACCTCGGAGAATGTTTTGACTGTTTTGAACTCTGTGATGTCTGTAGATTACAGATCCGACGGATGACACTCTGTCATCCTTGGGCATTTTGATGTATTCAAGATGGCGGACAAGATGGATTCCAGACTGCAAAATAGTCCAAACTGCATGCTATAAACTAGCAGAACTGTATTTATTTATGTTTTCCGGGAGATAAAACGGGAGTTAATATGCATAACAACAGTTACATGATTAGCAGACACTATAACGTCTGTTGAGGGACCGTTAAAACTGGTTAACGGAGCAGGATGATATAGTTAGTTTTTGCAATATATTTTTTCAGTTACAGCTAATGGTTTAAGCTTATATGTGTTGTGGGCTTTGATTACTGTTGCACTTTGCTTGACCTTCATCGCATTTCAAGGTCATATGAATGTCAAATGTTCATTCAAATGATAAAGGATTATACTATTTTTGAAGATAAAATGACGAAATGTCTTCTTAAAACTTGCCATGAATAAAAACGTTCACCAACACTGAAGGTCACACGTTTTCAAGGTCAAACAATTTCAAGGTCATATATTTTAATGTCTGCAAAACCATCACTTAGCACGTGCATCACTACAAAGATCACTGTCAAGAAGACGAAGCTGAGATTGTATGGCAATGTAACAAGAACAGGCGGGCTCTCCAAGACCATCTTACAGGGTATGGTGCGCGGAAAGAGAAGATAGAGAAGACAAATGAACAGAGGGACAGATATCATTACAGAGTGGATTGGGAAATGTTTTGCAACTTCCCAAAAATTGCTCACAGCCGCCAGAGGTGGAGACAGCTTATGAAGCGCTCGTCGTTGAAGTGACCCTACCATCCTGGTGGGTTCCAGAATCAATGAGTGACTTGGTCGGTGAGCAAGCAGATAACAACTTAATCCTGGAAAAGTGGCTGTAATACCCAGAATAACTTAAAGTTATCTTGTGCTCTTTAAAAAAAAAGATCTAGTCAGGTGAGGAATGTATACATCAGACGAAAGGCCTTGTAAGGTGTCACAGCGCCAAGCGATTGACACCATATACACAGTGTTGTGTCAGTTAGTGACGCCCCGAGGAGGTGTATTAGGCGTCATGTCAAGAGGCTAAACCTGATGTACCATGTCTCATATACAAAAGACCTCTATCTCATAACGTAAAGGTCATGGCGACGAACCAGGGATACTGGTTAGTATGCACTTTACCTCGCCGATGACCACACAGGATGATGTGTAGTTTACCACTCCAGATGACCGCGCGGGATGACAACGCTGGTTTACCACACACGATGACATGGTCATGCAGTGAGTTTCCAGTTTGAGGGCAGCCACCATCGATCCTTTTTTCAATTGCCGAAATGGTAGCGGATGACTATGCCTGATGACCAATAAAATTAATGACCACGCCCGATGATTACGCAGGATGTCATGTAGATTACCAGTACGGGTGACCGGTGAGAATTGCCAGTGCGGATGACCAGTGTGGATGACCTGTGCAGATGACCATGAAGGATGACCAGTGCAGATGACCAGTGCGGATTACCGGTGCGGATGTCCAGTGCAGATAATCATGAAACATGACCAGTGCGGATGACGAGTGCGGATGATTAGTGCGGATGACCAGTGCAGATTATCATGGACGATGACTAGTGCAGATGACCAGTACAGATGATCATGAAGGATGACCTGTGCGGATGACCAGTGCAGATGATCATGAAGGATGAATAGTGCGGATGACCGATGCGGATGATCACAAAAGGATGACCAGTGCGGATGACCGCAAATGATGACCAGTGTGGATGACCGATCCAGATGACCAGTGCTGGTGACCGGTGAAGGTGACTGTTGCACATACCCAGTGCGGATGACTACGATGGATGACCAGTGCGGATTTGTGCAATTTGCAAGGAGTAGACATCGACATAAGATGGCACACGCACATTGACCGTCTGCGCAACCACAGCATGCTGTTGCACATGGTAAATTTCTCCACAGCCACACTTCAAAATTAGCATGACTTCAGTTGGTGCAGGTTCTACTCCAGGCGGTGTTCTGACCACCCAGAGTCAACCGGATCAAGATTTGGAAGATCCCCGTAGAATTGCAATACAGCCCTTTTCAGATGGACGTTCAGCAATGGGCTGATGTGGGCGGTAGTTTTTGATTTATGTGGACTGGTGCTTGGAGGTTCTAGCTAGCCAGGTTTCATATCTCTCACGTGATATGTTGTTTGAGATTTTGCACCTGTAGCACTCGCTTACAAACTGCGACATTTGCTGAAAGACTTCACCGATTTTCACGCATGGATCTTCTGCAGAGAAATTAAGCACTCCTACGAACACACTGGTTAATGAACAGCTGTCACCAGATGGCATACGCTTCCATCTAAAATAGCTCTATCGTCTGGTAAACAATCAAATCGGAGAAAACTAGTCTCTCACGATGTTCTTTGATCATCGCCCGCCATTTTGTAAGATCAATTTACAAGTTTTATCTTCGACAGTGAAACCTGTGCTTTGGAACACCATACGCACTAATCGCAAGTCCACGAATAACACAGGTTTCACATCTTCTCAGCCTGGATGTAATTCCATACACACTCATGTGCAAATTGTTTCCATTTAGCAGAATGAAACACGTCAAATGCCTTTGTTTTTTGTCTTGGAAGAGGAGCTCAAGTACGGACACGGACAACACTACAGGCCATACTGTACGTGTCGTCATATTACTCATTACGTTTTCCCGACGTCATGAAGTTATGACGCCATTCTAGCCCTTTTTTCTATGGAATGCCTTTTGTGCCAAAACAAAAAAATCAACATTTGCTAATTTTCCTATAATTAATTTTTTCTCAATTTGCCCAAGGATTTAAAGATGTCATCCTGCGGATTTGTAAACTTCAGGAGTTAAACTACCCAAAACCATTAAAACATTTTCCGAGGTATTTTTCAAGGGGTTATTGCCCTGCCGTAAGGACTATCAGTGCTTGACAGTGTGTGCACGTCTTACGTCGCCCCACTCTGCTGTTGATACAACCACTCCTTTACTTGCACACCACGTGTAGAGCGAACCTTTTGAACACTGTAGGACTTGTCAAAAGCGTGAACACGTGTTGGTTACAGGTTGTCTCTTCTCGAGTTCTTTACTCTGTGTGTGTGTGACTGTGTGTGCATTCCCTGTATGTGTGTGTGTGTTTATCTGTGTCTGTCTGTGTCAGTCAGTGTCTGTCTATCTGTGTGAATGTGTGTCTGTGTGGTCGCCAGGACAGAGGGATTGGTGAAGCTATTCTTTAAGAGAGAAGGGCGTTTGTTGTGTGGTCGCCAGGACAGAGGGATTGGTGAAGCTATTCTTTAAGAGAGAAGGGCGTTTGTTGTGCTTATGATGATGTATCATTTGAACTCTGCGTGTTTCTGCAGCCGTGTCCTCCTTTTCAAGCCCTCATAGGCCCTCCTTTGTCTTGACTTCTCTTCGTCCTTCTCTCTCCCCCCCCCCTCCTCCCCACCCCCACCCCCACCCCTTCATTTGACGATCATGGCGGTCCATGACCATTCTCCAGCGTCTGTGCCTCTGTATCTGTGATCCTACCATCCAATAATGTTGGAATTAAACTTACGCTAAATGGAACCAGAGACATAGATAGAATGTATGTCTCTGATGGAACTTCGGTTCACATTCCTCATAACTATACTTTTTTCTCTTTCTTTTTTGTTATTTTCTTTCTTTCTTTCTTTGTGTGTGTGTGTGTGTGTGTCAGTGTGTGTGTGTGTGTGTGTGTGCGTGCGCGCAGTGTGTGTGTGTGTGTGTGCAGGGCCGGACTAGGCTAAGAGGAGGGGGGGTTGCCAGTGGTGGTCCAGGGAGATGTTCCCCCTGGCGGGGTCAAGGGGCAGAGCCCCTTGTGGGGGTCAGGGGGCGAATCCCCCTAAAGCTGATGGATAGGTCATATTCTGAGATAGGAAAATGGTCGCTCCTTGCATGAAACGGCATAAAATAAACAATAATAAAAATGTTTTAAATAAGTGAGGTACATGTTTAGGCTAGGGGGGGGGTTGCGCAACCCCCACAACCCCCCCCCCCCCTCCCGGTAGTCAGGCCCTGGTGTGTGTGTGTCTTTTCTTTCTTTCTTTATATTTAAATTTATATTTTCCGTGTGTTGTTCCAGTGCCTGAGCCCTGAGATTCCCTGTGAAGGATTCGGACCCAAGGAGTCTGATGCTAACAAGAGAGAGTTCTCCGAGGAGCAGCTTGCCCAGGGCAAGAGCGTCATCGGACTTCAGATGGGCAGCAACAAGGGCGCCTCTCAGGCTGGCCAAAACTTCGGCAAGTCTCGCATGATCGTGGACTAGGAAGCGAGACTTTGTTGTTGCACCGAGACTAAATCACCTCACATTTTTAGAATTACCGTTTCATCTCAGTTCAACAGCGTCTTATAAGTATACAGCTGAGGGGATTTCTTCCAGTGTGGTTTCAGGGGGACTCTTGTTGGTCAACTGTTCCTTATTCCATCGACCGCCTGAAGTTAGATAGGGTTCTCAACGCAACGAGATAGTGTGTTGGAGTGTAACTTGTTTGTTTGGCTCTATGTAGCTCATGTTCACAACTTGACACAATCCGCTTGTTAACTTGGCGGTAATGTCCTTTGCTAGGATATAACGCTTGCCGACAAGGATGTGGTAATGTCAAGCACACAGCATGGGTGCGATCAACTGTCGGAATCAGATATAAACATGTCTTGTAGTTACAGAGCTGGTGAAGTCTGTATGCATTATTCGCTAGATACTTGGGGCGCGGAACGTTCTTTTTGTTTGTCATGAACATTTGAAAAATAGTCACCATTGAGAAGGGACATTGTGTCATTATCACCCGTTGTCATACTCACACCGTTATTTCTATGATCCATGTGAAAAACTGATGGTTTATTTTTGAGCAACTGGTGAAGTCTGACTGACTGTGCTTTGTTCATTGGTATTTCAGTTTTATCTTCATCCTTTTCCATCCATCTGTCTGTGGCTTCAGTTGGGACCAACGATTTTTTGTCAAACTTGAACTTTTGGTTTTATGCAATGAAAATATTCCAGCGTTTTGTGCCTGTTTACGTTACATAAGAGAAGGGACCACGTGATCTGACATAAACTAATCGTAATCGATCAAGAACACGTCTTCATGCAATCTTTGTACTTGTTCCTTATTTTGCTTTCGTTACAATGACGAACCATGCTAGTTTCGTGTACAGTCGAACATAATTTGGAGAACAACTTTTTTCGTTTCTTTTTTGTAAACCTGAAGGAGAAACGGTCTAATGTCTTAAAACGTTATAACCGAAACTGATTGTAGTGGTGCTATTTTGTTCCATACGACCTGTTTTTCTATATTTCTCTTCTGGCAGACACACACACACACACACACACACACACACACACACCACACACACACACCACACACACACACCACACACACACACACACACACACAACACACACACCACACACACACCACACACATACACACACACACACACACACACACACACAACACACGTACACACCACACACACGCACACACACACACACCACACACACACACACAACACACACACACACACACACACACCACACACACACACACACGCACGCGCGCGCGCGCGCGCAAGGACTTTATGTATTTGTTTTTCGGTGATTTTATGTCAAAAGCAAAACCAAAATTATCCATGAAACTGCAAAGGATAGTTTATTTGTTACATGTTAAATGTAGATTTGTTGGTACTGTTGCAATCAAATGCAATCGCGAGTGTCATATTTTGACCTTGTTTTCACATCAGTCTTTGGTAGACTGATTTCGTTTTTAATTCAACTTGCAAAACGAAGCAAAGTTTGTTCGAATCTCGAGATTTTGTTCCATATTGTGTGCACCTTTCTTTCTGAAAGAGAAAGTTTTGTGTTTTACCTTAACAAATGAGGACATACCTTTGATGTGTCTATCGCAATTCCATCTGCTGTTTTTTGTTGTTGTTTTTTCGCATCACTTCTCTTGAACTGTTTAGTAAGAAACTGAAGAACTTCTGCTGAGCAATAAAATCTGTCTGCAAATATTTTTCATGTTTGTATATATTCGTTTTTGGTTTTAGGCTCAGTGGTATTTTTGGGGAATAAAGATTTTGAACACTTGCGTTAAAAACCCACTGCAGATCCATGTGAGAAGTTCAGATGTTTGAACATGGATAATCATGATCAGTTTTTGTTAGCAGCTCTGTGATTGGTTGGTTACTGAATGTGGATTATGAAAGTTATGGAACATCGTCATTCTGGCATAAGGCCAAAAAAAAAATTGTCTGTTTCTGGTCACCCGACCGACCCTAAATTTCGGCGCCGACCCTAAACTTTTTTTTCCAAACTCAAAATTATGTTGGTTTTTTTTGGTGGTAAAGGACAGGGTGAGAAAATAAACAACAAAAACGTGTGAAAACGAAAGTCCGCTGACGATTTGTAAATGTGTTGAGTGTCTTGTCTCCATGTATAGTGAATCCAGTCTCTTTGCGCGATTTTTAAAGTTAGTTTTATTGGTCTACATTTGGGGTAAAAAAAAAAATAAAATAAAAAATAAAAAAATCCCTACCTACCGACCCTATTTTTTTTAGCCATGTTACCAGAAACAGACAATTTTTTTTTTTTGGCCTAAGAAAGCAACTAGTAGGGACAAACAAGGGACCTAGCAAACAGTGCTCTGTTGCGTGTTGCAAAACAGCACATGTTTGCGTCTGTTTTTACCCGTATTTGAGGCTTGGTATGTTTCCTGCCCTCGACGATTATTCCAAACTTTGGCATTTTGACTGTTTTCTGCCTACTATATTTTTCTAGTAAATTTCATTTTCTCCATAAACTAAACAGGTAAACGTTCTCTATGAGCACTTTCGTGCGAATCTTGATATACTAAACTGTCACATTCTGTGCAAGTGTATGTCCTTTTTGTATAATAAAGTAACGTCATTTCATTTACAGTCAGTGCCTTGTTTGTGTGTGCGAGTGTGTGTTTGTGCGTGTGTTTGCGTGTATGTGTGTTCGTGTGTGTTTGTGTGTGTGTGTGCGTGTGTGTGTGTGTTGAGACTACGTTGCACGACGAACGTATAGCACGGGCAAGCATTACCAGCACACTGTCAATAACCAATCCAGCGTTCATCGAGCGACATTTGTAGTCAGAAAAAAGACAAAAGAGATATTACACCACGAAAGGGAAACAAACGAACAAAAGAGGAACACGGATGGAAAAACGCAGCAATGATTTCGCTAGAGAAACAGAACATGTACTGCTAGAAGTTCTGTCATGCTACGGAAGTGGCATCAAATCAGTTGATTGCAAAACACGCTAAAAACAAAGAAATACCGTCATACTGGGCTAAGTTTAGTATAGCATACTCCTTATCTCGTCATGACACCTTTCCGACGGTTCTCGCCGGAAATCCGGTTTTTGAAAACTTTCAAAACCGGAAAATCCGGTTTCTTAAAGTAATACTTACATGTGTATTATTCTCTAATTTATCAACATACATTTTGGTACCAGGAGAGGCTGTTCTTTGCCTCTACAAGACAAAATCAAAACTTGACTAAATGTAAAAAGCCACAGCTTCTGGGGGGCGTTGTCCAATAGACCCCCTAGCGGGCCGTCGGCCCTGCCGCCGTGGACCCTGGCCTTTCAGGGTTTTCACTGTTTGTGGGTGTTAGCACTGCATGTTTGTTCATTGATTTAAAAGATTGATAGGTTGAAGTACCGGTGAATATTAAGTGTTGTCTTTGATTAACCGTTCCAAGAACTGACCTCTCTTGGGTTTCACACTAAGACTGTAGTCGAGTCAGCTCACAGGCGGAAGGTATCGTCCACTGGACTACTACTATCACAGAAAGACAACAAGGTACGTCACTCACCTTCGAGTCTTCTGTGTTCTTGGAGTCGCTTCCTGGGGAACAATATTGTTCAAGACGGTTTGCCTCTTCCTACAGTCTGTGTAAGGTCAAATAAATACAGTTGAATGATTGTTTGAACTGTATGTACCTTTAAATTTCAGCTTCCGTCCCTTGCAGGTTGTTTTTAACCATCATTTGGACGAATCTTCGTTTGCGAGCCGCTAATATCCACTTCGTTTCAAATCATGCATCCGCACCGAATATGCATTACCAGCGCTCATTGGTCTAAAACATATATGTAAATATTGTGCAGCAAAGGGAAGCTACCCACGGGAAAATAATCATCGAATATCCTGTTATTAACCAATGAGCGCTGGTATGCATACAGCTACAACTCTCAATTGGTTCAATTCAAGTGCAACAACTTAAAGAGCATAGATCATTGGATGTTACTGTTGATCAAGAATTGAAATGGCAAACTCACGTGAGTAAAATTTGCAAATTAGTATCTGAGAATTTGTATTTATTGTCTAAATAAAGGCATTATGCAGATTTGGAAGCACTCAAGTTGTTGTATTACGCCCACATAATGCCTCATTTAAACTTAGCTTCAACACTTTGGAATAACTGCAGTGATGTTCGTTTAAAACGATTCAACTCTCTTCATTGCCGTGCTGCAAAACTGATATTGCACGAGTCGAATAAGTCAACAGATGATAAATTAAAGCTCGATCTTAATATTCTCCTCTTGAAAGATCAGTTGACGCTAAACTTGACAAGGCTGTTTTTATGTATAAAGAAATGAACAATGATGTTCCTAGATATTTACAATCACATTTCAGTCTTGCCACAACAAGATATTGGTCCCAGAATGTGATTCCCCCTATCCCTCGT